>NC_087220.1:61037110-61057110 GCF_015104395.2 Macrobrachium nipponense
TGGAGACTTGAATTCGGGCGAATTAGAAACTAATTCAGAGGCGAATTCGGAAGAAAAATACAGACGCGACCCCGACGTGGACACCCGACGTCCCGCCATTCTTCCAAGCCCTCCCGAATTATCAGGAGATCTAAACCCATTTTTGGACTTCCGTTTTTTATTTGTCTTTGCATTTTCCCTCTCTCTCTCTCTCTCTCTCTCTCTCTCTCTCTCTCTCTCTCTCTCTCTCTCCCCGAGTAATCGGAAGAAGCAAAAGAAATTCAATGATTCTGATTCATGAAGGGAAAGAGATCATGTTTATTTATATATTTATTTATATGATTTGTTTATTATTTGGGCTGTCCAGCCTCTGATATCTTTCTTTTGTTTAAATATATCCTTTGGAGTCATTGTGGAATTATATTTTCAGAACTATAAGGGGAATATTTTTCAGTATACATAGGAAAATACCGAATACAGTTTTTTAGTATCCATAGGAGATAAAATGCGAATGGTCATATCTATACATGAGATAAAAAGAAAGAGGAATATACATTGGTATTTGTAGATGCTACAAATATTAGTGAATTATTCGTCACTTATACTCTCTCTCTCTCTCTCTCTCTCTCTCTCTCTCTCCAAAATTAAAAATGAAAATTCGAAAGATGACCGTAAATAGAATATTCATTTAGAGTGGTGTGTGTTTGTGGGGGGGGGGGGGGGGGGGGAAGGGTGTTGGTTGGGGAGTGTATGTTTGTGAGAGACAGACAGACAGACAGAGACAGAAAACGAGCAAGAGACAGAATAGCCGACAAATCGAAACCGCGAAATGGATCGAGAGAGAGAGAGAGAGAGAGAGAGAGAGAGAGTGAGAGAGAGAGGAAAAGGCAAAGACCAAATAAAAGACGTGTGGGAATGTCTCGAGGCGACAAGAAGAACGAAGATAAAATAAAAAAAAAGAAGAAGAAGAAAAAAAAAACCCACCCAGAATGGCTAATTTAAGTCACTTCCGAACGTGGTCAGCATTCTCCTCTTCCCAACTTAGAACGGAAACTGCGGCTGCAACCTGCATTGTTGAGAGAGAGAGAGAGAGAGAGAAAGTTATCCAGGCACGGCATTCCTAAATTGTGTTAAATGCAGAGAGAGAGAGAGAGAGAGAGAGAGAGAGAGAGAGAGAGAGAGAGAGAGAGAGAGAGAGTGTGAGAGAAAAGTGAATTTGTCCAATTTCCCTTCGATAATCATATTGAAAAGAAAGAGATAGCTATTGCATATATGGTTGTCGTCTAACTAGTATATGTATATATATATAATATATATATATATATATATATATGTATGTATGTATGTATATATATACATATATAAATATATATATGTATATATACTCATATATATATATATATATATATAGAGAGAGAGAGAGAGAGAGAGAGAGAGAGAGAGAGAGAGAGAGAGAGAATGATGTTACAAGTAATATATATCTTCAAATATCAGACAGTGATTGAAATATCTGTAGTCAATCATTATCAATGTGGAGAAAGGCATAGACTAGCAACCTCACTCCTAAGCACATGCTGAAAACAGAAAAAGTTGCATCAGAATGTCTGTGTTTGTGTGTATGTGTGTCTGTGTGTGTGTGTGTGCGCGCGTTTGCGTTCTCATTTTTTTTTATTTATTTGGCTTCTTCGACATGCAAACTCATCAGGGATAATGAAAGTCTTCGTTCTTTGCGCAAGAAACTGTGCTTGCTGTAACCTTCCCTCTCCCCCCCATGAATACCCCTCACAATCCCCCCCTACACTCCTTCCCTCCGTCTGAGCAGGGAATCCATTGAACCGTAGCGCATGTCTGTTGGGCTGAGTCGCCCAATTACTGATACACCTTTCGACCGACTCCTTCCTGTCCGGTCGAGCCAACTTCCTTTTTGCAACTGGTATTATCTCTCTCTCTCTCTCTCTCTCTCTCTCTCTCTCTCTCTCTCTCTCTCTGTGTGTGTGTGTGTGTGTGTGTGTGTGTGTGTGTGTCTCAGAAATACCTGAATTTTACATGTCGTGAGTTCCAGGCCCTTATATATCTGATTTTTATTATTATTGCTATTGCTATTATAAAGTTGCTATTCAATTATCTGGCTATCTTTAATCATTATGCTTTTTCTCACCTTTCTTGGTTTTCATGAATAACTGGTGTTCTTAATTCTCAATTAATATATGTATTTTTTTTTATATTGTGATTAACCCTTTCCCCTACCTTTCCCAATTTACAGGAGTGGACCGCTTCAAGCAGTCGCCGTGTCCGGTCGCGGGCGAATACAATGGCGTCATACCGGACGCTCCTGTGCTCTGTGCTAAATTGTACTCGGATTGCAATAATCCGGAGATCATGTTTTATACAGTTTACTCCTGCTATAATAGATCTGAGGTCATTGAAGGTGAGTTCTTCTGCGTAGCTCGAATGTCATTATATTCTTATACTCCTTTGTTTAATGGTAATTTCATTCTTGGGTGTGTCACGCTCTACATGAAAAAATGTCGTAAACACATGTATGCAACTTATTTACCTACATGTCACATACTTGTTGGAAAATCACAAACAGGTTGAAAGCAAGTCAGCAACTGGAAATGAGTTAATCTATGGGGAATCTGATGAAGCCCTGGATAGTTTACCAATAATTCACCGACTGTATTTATCCTATTTGTGATTTGTGTGCAATAAGTTACCAGCATGTTTTAGGACAGTGTGGAGGCAACTATAGATAAATTCAAAGAAAGTAGCAGAGACATCCATCCACTTCATTCTTTCCAGAACGTGAATACCGATGTTTGGGCCAGTGGTTTGAAGAGTCTGTAACGTACACCTACACAGAGAGAAGAGACCAGTCAGGATATGAATGTTTTGCTGGTGTCGTGGTAGGAGATGACGAAATCTACATCATGGAGGCTGGTGTCAACTGCAAAAGGGGCCTGGAGGTGCTTTCTTATGGGATGAAGCTCATCAAACAAGGTAATAAAGGGTCAGGTTAGGCCAAATGTAGGTGAAAGATTGAGAGAGTTAATCTACAACTTTTCCCCATAGCTATAAGTTGCCAGAATTTTTTTTTACATAAGATGAGGCAGTGGAATAGGTCCATGCAAGATACGACTAGGTGAGCATACCTTTTATCCTTGTAAACTTATTGTCCATTTGTGAAATAAAAGCTAATTAAATCTTTAAGAAAAGAGGCAAATTGTTGTGGTAGTCTAAAGCAAATTGGTACATCTGTACTTGATTTTAACGAGTATCCCGAATTCCAGCTCCCTGTCTGAACGACCCAGCCATTGCCCATCGACCAGAATCCCCGTCACCTGCCCAGCCTCCTTGGTGGAACACCCCTGAGAATCCATGGATCAAGAAGGCCTCCTCCACCACTTCGAAGCCCGACAAGAAAGGTGACGACACAAAGGGCGGTTCGTCCAGGCACATTCCCTTCGAAACGGCATTGACGGCAACGTTGGTGTTGCTCTCCTTGGCTTTGCAGAGGCTTTGGTTGTAAGGGCGAGAACGGGCGGGGGCGTCTTGGTTCTTTCTAGAAGGCAAACCACCGAGATGCTCAGCTTGCTCTGGAAGACCGGATACTCAGCTCGTTCTGAAAGACCAGGTTGTGGTCGAAGGTCAGCATATTCTGGGAGACCAGGCTGTGCTTGAAGAACAGGCTGTTCTGGAAGACCAAGCTCCAGCATGGTCTAGAAGACCAGAATGACCTGATAAAAAACAGGCAGTTCTGGAAGACCAGTTGGCTCTTAAAGACTAGACATTGCTAGAAGAACAGGCTGTTCTGGAAGTCCAGGCTGCTCTGAGAGACCAGGCTGTGCTAGAAGAACAGACTGTTCTGGAAGACCAAGCTACTCTGGAAGACCAGACTGCAATGGAAGAACAGACTGTTCTGGAAAACCAAGCTGCTCTGGAAGACCAGGCTGTGTCTGCCCTGGCAATGCTCAAAAGCTACGCTCTGGTTGGCTGTGATTCCAAGCAGTGAGTGAGGGGATTGGCTGATTCAGTGTGTGTCTGACTGAATGGCGTAAGGAATGTCAAATTGTTATTACTCGTGAATGATAGAGCTGCTTGTACCTTTTTTTTCAGCTGAATTTCCCTCGAAACTGCTGAGCCAGAGTGGAGCTTTGCATATTTTCTCAAGTCCTAGGTCCCAAAGACCCACATGTGATTTTAGCAGAGGCTGTACAGTGACCATTTTTTAACCAAATCTTTTGTACAGGTGTATCTGAGTGTAGTGTGTCTTACTGGTAATTATAACCACAGTGGTAGCAACAACCGGGTTGTACACAGCACTTGTGTAGCTGTCCATTATTTGTTAAACTTTATACCAACATACTCCATTCTCTCCCTTTCTCGCACATTTGTGGAAGGGACATTGCGAAACGAATATATTATTTTGGTTAACTTCGCTTCATCTAGAGGGTATTAGGGTGTACACACTGCACAGCTGGCTTGTCCTTTCATTGATGTATGTAATCCCAACAGCACCAAATACGAATCCGTTGATATAGTTCTATAAGAGATGTGTATATTGCGATTTCCGTCGGTTTTGTTGACGGCAGCAAGGGCCTAACTCAAAGTGGCTTCTGAACCCAAATCACGTTTCTGTTTAGGTGGCAAAACATGGGGGGCAGATAAGATTATATAGGCCTTATGATACGAAACTAGAAAACAAACTTAGCGTTTTATCAGGGCGAAAAAGAGAGAATAACGACGTGTAATCTTCAACAAAATCCGATTATTATACTGAAATGAACTTCAAAGTTAACATGGCCAAAAAGCTTTTAATCTCCCAAGTTTTAGCAGTGTTCGGTTCTTTGGGCTTAAATTCCCTTGATCCTCTATCTCTGGAGTCTGATGGGAGTGGCACTGGGCCACATCGACGCCCGTAAAGCCAAGAGAGAGAGAGAGAGAGAGAGAGAGAGAGAGAGAGAGAGCTCTTCCGGTTCATTTATTCTTTATTGATGGGGCTTCCAGTATTTCGTATATTGTTGTGCACAGAGAAGTTCTATTGTTTTTGTAATGCATGGATTTCGTCTTTTCTTTGACTTGGAGAAAATTTATTGTACTACAAAGTTTGTTGAACGTTAAAATGAACAGATATATATTAGAAATTTTGTATTACTCTATATATGAAATCAAATATATTAACTAACAAATAATCGAAGCAATAGAAGTATACACTTGAATGCAGGTAAAAAAGCAAAATAAAAAAAATTCATATCATACATAAATATGAATATTCGCTTGATCTGCGTATGATTCATGATTAGGAAATGAATCATTCAGCTAATTTGCATATCGGACATGTCAAAAGGACCCTATACAATACCTGAGGTAGAATCTCTTCTTTAGTCCAGAGAGAATTTCCTGAATTACGTCAGATAGTTTGTTGATATTTTTGTCAATTTCCTGTAGTCAGTACTTTGAGCACCGTTGGCAATCCACCTTCGGCTATTGAAGATCCATTTGAATTGGGAACTGTTTGATATCAGCCATCTGCTGTAGTATATGACTGTATGCTTACATGTGTCATCCACTTGTTAACATTCGTTTTGATGCATAAAACTGATACCTTTTCCTTTAAATTGGCTATAAAATGATGGTCATTTATTTTGTCAGTAGTCATTTGCTAAGCTTTTTCTGCCTACTCGTAGAAACTGGAAAATTCAGCCCATTTATGTTATATCAACCTAGAAATCCATCCTCGCTATAAAATGTTGATCAGTTATTTTGTCAGTGGACGACCATCGCCAACCTTTTGCTGCCTATTCGTAGAACTTAGAAAACTCAATCAAAAAGTCATCCCCGCAATAAAATGTTTATCAGTTATTTTGCTAGTGGACCATTCGCCAACCTTTGTCTGCCTACTCGTAGAACTTGGAAAGTTCAGTCTATATATGTTATTCATTTCCACTCGGAAAGCCATTCCGCAGAATGTGGCCCTTGCTGCCTTGTGAATGAGTCTGTCGACGTCTGATGTAGTTTATAAGGTAAACGCGAATTTTTTATACGTACGTTATGTGTGAATCAGACCAGCCCTGGCGAATCTGATTTCTTACAAAAAGGAAGCTTCTTTGATCTCCTGATTTTGATAGAGGTCTAGAATTATTATTATTAATTATTATTATTAGTGATAGGAGACACTCTAGTCTGTCGGAAATTACGTAAGAGTCTTTTTATTTGATATAATTATAGCACAAATGAGGTTAGATTTCCTCATTTTTTTTTTCTGCTCAAACCTTGTTGTCGAGACCAAAGTTTATGATTCCTGTTTCATTTTCCGAGAGTTCTCTGTCCTGTGGTCGTGGTAGGGGACTTTTTTTTTCATATATTTAGTAAGTTTTTTTTTAATACTATAGATTGATTGCTTATGGGAGCGTTGACTTAAGCCTTGGCAAATGCTCTCAAGAAAACAAAATGTTCATGTTCTTTTTTTTTTTGCTTTTTTTTTTTTTTTTTTTTTTTTTACGAAATTTTCCCAAAACTTGGGTTCCAAAATATTGTTTATATATAATATATATATATATATATATATATATATATATATATATATATATATATATATATATTAAACTTGACTCAAATACTCCCGAAGTCTGACTCACATTGTCCCTGAATATACCTCGAGTCTTCTCTAAATGAGACCCGAGAATTCCCTAAAATTGACTCGAATTTTTATTTTTTATTTATTTATTTATTTTTAAGAAATTCCCAAGAATTGAGTAATGAAATATACAAAATGAAGTAAAATCTTAATCACGCCGATCTAAGATTTCACTCATTATTTTATTATTATTATTATTATTATTATTATTATTATTATTATTATTATTATTATTATTATTATTATTATTGATTATTATTATTATTCCGCCTAAGTTAAAGAACTTGAACAGCCAAGTGGCGAGAGAGCATGGGGATGCAACCTTTATCACACCAGCTAGACTTGCTAGAATATTTTCCCCACCCCCGATCTCCAGCATCTATCACCCCCCCCCCCCCCCTTCAGTTCCCAGGACAGAGAAGTCGACTGACCAAAGGTAACCCCTACAGTGGGGTCACACATCGAAGCCAGAGAGCCGACTGAGTGTATCAAGCTCTTAGGTTATTTCAGTATTATGTTTTTGTAACCAAATGAATTTTTGGGGAAGAAGCGTTCATGTTCGTCCTTGACTTTACAAAATACATTTTTTGTTCTTGTTTTTGAAAAAGCATTTTTTGCAGCTGCAGGCAGTATTTCCTAATGTATTAAGTGTTGTCTAAGCTTTGTTTTCATTGATAAATTAGTTTTTTATTTAATTATTTATTTATTTATTTAACGGGAAGGGATTATACAGGAGAATTTTGTGTTTTTTGGCATTTTTACCAAGTGTAAAATTTGTGTATTTTGATTTTTATGCATTTATTCATTTCCTAAGAAGGGATTACAACTATGGAAAATCTTTGCGTTATGGTAATTTTTACTTGGAAAAAAATAGGGGTATTTTAGCATTCAACATGAAATTTAACTCTGTTTTCTTAACTTTATACAATTTAGGAATGTCAGGAGTTGATAGAAGGCCTTTCTTAGAGCTTAGTAGGCACATTTCTGTGTTAATTTATAAAAATAAACTCAAGTCCTAGAATTTCATTTTTAATTGAATTTTGCTTTCAAAAATTGTTTTGTAAATTTGGTTTCTAGATACAGTAGGCAACAATTTTGAGGGTTTGGGTTTTAGTTATGGCATCAATAATTTCTGGGTTTTATAAATTTAATTTAAGTTTTGAAATTTTATATCCTGAAGATTTAATTTGTAAATTCATAGTTTTGTTTGAAGTTGTGAAAACAAATGAGGATTTATTTCTAGTTATGGAAGCAGTTTCTGAATTTTACTGGAAAAAAATATGAGATTTAGTCTAGTTATGAAAGCCATATCTTAAAAAACAACTTTCTATCTTGCCACAGAATTTTCATTCCCTTTGCTCACCTTTTACCTCACCTGTTTAGCTCTTTTGATATTATTTGGGCATTCGTAGTCTAAGTTGAGGAAAATGAATAAGGTTTTTTTAGACTTTTTTTTTTTATTACTTAAATGTTTATACTTTACATTTTCTTGACTTCTCTTGTTTTCCTACCTCATACTGATTCCCATTTTATTGTTGATTCAATTTTTTTGTGTCCCATATTCTGAGCTTTAATCTTTATTCTATTTGACTACTTATGGTTTCATTTTACTCTTCCTTTATTTTTTTGTTCCATTTTTTCTTGACCTTAAATGTTTATTTTTTTCATCCTTTTCCTTAACTATAAGTTGACCCTGTCTTTTTAGAATCTGTGTTCTATACTCTTCTCCCTTTTTTAACATTTATCTATATTTTGTTGTTTACCTTCAATTTGATTATTAGTAACTTTTAGTGTTTTTATTAATCTCGTTTTTGCAACACTTATGACAGTCTCATTCCCGTTTCTTCATTTCGTATTCCCATTCCCGAAAGGTCAAAGGTCGAACATGAATTCCTCCCAGCGAAGAACTCCAAGCTTTGTGTAAATAGGTTGTATATACGAACTGTACATAATCTTTATTATGATTGACAAAGAACAATAAAAATGGCTTGCTTTTTTCTTTGTTTTCTTTGCAATTCTCATTCCGGAATGATGATTCCTGGAGAGAATTATATAATCCTGGGCTATTGAAAGAATACAGTCCTTGGCTATTAACAGAATACAATTATGGGCTATTAACATAATACAATTATGGTATATTGACAGAATACAATTATGGGCTATTGACAGAATACAGTTTTGGGCTATGTAGAGAATACAATCCTGGGCTATTAAGTGTTCTGAAGAGCTGTTGAGTGCGTAGGACAGAACAGAGCATATCTGAATGATATGAAGACTTGAAGGGGTTAATGTCAATTTGTGAAGTCTTGTTAAAGTGTCTTTTTAGCCTTTTAGATTACTAGTGTTGGTTAAATTATGAAAGTGAGGCTGATTGACTGAACAGGGTATGTAAGGTACCTCTAGCTATGGGAAAGCTTCCAGAGGAAGAGTATTGTTAATTTGTATTAAGGCAAAGTGATAAACGGGTCTTTATTTGTAAATCATTGAAACATAACAATGCGTAATATATTTAGAAAGATGTACTATTGGATTCTAATTCAGAAAGTAAGGTAGATGTCAGTTTAGGCTATTAATAGGAGCTGTAGGCAGAATATTATTTATGGAAATGTTATGTGAAAACTTAGTGATTTAGGGGTGAAAGCTTTATACAGTGACTCGTGGAAAGCTTATGATAGTACAGAGAGCATGAAGTAGGAAGATAGTGAACGAAAACATAAGGGACTGGTGATAGAATTTGAAAGTGATTGTCAGGGATGTTGTCTCATGTGTGTATTGAAAACTAAATGAGACGGATGATTGGGATGTTAATATGAAGAAGAATTAAACCCTTTACATTTTGCTGGTGAGAAGGACGTCGTTCCCACTGAATCTTGAGTACCCAGTACATATATTATATCTATAAACTTCTTAAGTATTGTAGCCTATGCAGGTGGTATGCAGTTGTATGGGTCTCAATCTTGTACCCTGTTGGCCTTGATGTGTTGTACCATCATTGTCCATCATTGCCAGTAACGTGGTTGGTGGCTGTATGTATACCATAGTTACCCATAAACATTTGTACCGTTTTCTTTGGTTATAGATGTTTGGGGGACGTTTTCTATTTTGCATTTTTATTGGTAAACCTATTCATTTTTATCAACTCTCCTTTCTTCAAATCGTACACGTTACTTAATTATGTGTTTGATATAGGCAAGTGGGTCTGGTTTGTTACTTATTTTATGATTTGTTCCATAAGTGTATAATACATCTTCTGAATAATAATGATAATAATAATAATAATAATAATAATAATAATAATAATAATAATAATAATAATAATTAAAATAATAATAATAATAATAAACCACATAGCAAGCGAATGCCCGGCACTTGCACAGAACCAGTACAAAAAGAGGCATGATTCAGTGGCAAAAGCCCTCCACTGGAGCCTGTGCAAGAAACATCAGCTACTTTGCAGTAATAAGTGGTACAAGCACCAACCTGAAGGAGTGATAGAAAACGATCAGGCAAAGATCCTCTGGGACTATGGTATCAGAACGGATAGGGTGATACGTGCAAATAGACCAGACGTGACGTTGATTGACAAAGTCAAGAAGAAAGTATCACTCATTGATGTCGAAATACCATGAGACACCAGAGTTGAAGAGAAAGAGAGGGAAAAAATGGATAAGTATTAAGATCTGAAAATAGAAATAAGAAGGATATGGGATATGCCAGTGGAAATCGTACCCATAATCATAGGAGCACTAGGCACGATCCCAAGATGCCTGAAAAGGAATCTAGAAAAACTAGAGGCTGAAGTAGCTCCAGGACTCATGCAGAAGAGTGTGATCCTAGAAACGGCTCACATAGTAAGAAAAGTGATGGACTCCTAAGGAGGCAGGATGCAACCCGGAACCCCACACTATAAATATCACCCAGTCGAATTGGAGGACTGTGATAGAGCAAAAAAAAAAATAATAATAATAATCACCAAGAATAATTCTCAATCCATAGAAATTATTCATTATCTAGAGGGGATTCGTACAAATTTCTTATATTGTTTATCTTCGTGGTTATGCAGTCTATTAGTGTACAAATTTCTTATATATCTTCATGGTTGTAGTAAAATTCTACTGTTTGCTACGAGTTAACACGAGTTCTAAGCCAAGGAGGCTTTATAATAGTGGTCCTGGGGACATATTTCCCAAAATACCTACTGAAATAGCCCAGTAAAGGTACCAGTTAGTGTTAGATATCAGTAATAACTAGACTTAGCAAATGTCAGAGAGAGTATCTGACTCACTTATCTGAGATGGAAGCAGTTATTTAACATATATAATTAAAAACTGACAGCTACGTTTTGTGAATTTAGCAAAATACCTCTGAGATTGTGGAGCCTTGCGTCTACTTCAAGGTGGAGAATGTGGATGAAACATATTACCAAGATATACTCGGGAGCACTGGCCAAATGAATACCTGTAAAATAGAGGGAGGCAATATGAAGACCGAGGTGAACCGCGATTAAGTCCTTTATACAACTGAAAAAGCTGCTGAGATGAGAAATGTTTGGAGACCTGCAAAAATACGCGTAACTTATTAGGCAGGATCTCACCAAAAGTTCCCGTATATTATTATTATTATTATTAGTAGTAGTAGTATTTTATTTTAGTTTTTATTTTATTGCTCTATCACAGTCCTCCAATTCGACTGGGTGGTATTTATAGTGTGGGGTTCCGGGTTGCATCCTGCTTCCTTAGGAGTCCATCACTTTTCTTACTATGTGAGCCGTTTCTAGGATCACACTCTTCTGCATGAGTCCTGGAGCTACTTCAGCCTCTAGTTTTTCTAGATTCCTTTTCAGGCATCTTGGGATCGTGCCTAGTGCTCCTATGATTATGGGTACGATTTCCACTGGCATATCCCATATCCTTCTTATTTCTATTTTCAGATCTTGATACTTATCCATTTTTTCCCTCTCTTTCTCTTCAACTCTGGTGTCCCATAGTATTGCGACATCAATGAGTGATACTTTCTTCTTGACTTTGTCAATCAACGTCACGTCTGGTCTATTTGCACGTATCACCCTATCCGTTCTGATACCATAGTCCCAGAGGATCTTTGCCTGATCGTTTTCTATCACTCCCTCAGGTTGGTGCTCGTACCACTTATTACTGCAAGGTAGCTGATGTTTCTTGAAACAGGCTCCAGTGGAGGGCTTTTGCTACTGAATCATGCCTCTTCTTGCTATGTGGTTTATGGTTTCATTTTTCGTATTGCACTTCCTACATATGGGAGAGATGTTATTTCCGTCTATCGTTCTTTGAACATATCTGGTTCTTAGGGCCTGATCTTGTGCCGCTGTTATCATTCCTTCAGTTTCCTTCTTTAGCTTTCCCCTCTGTAGCCATTGCCATGTGTCATCGATGGCTAGTTCTTTAGTCTGTCTCATGTATTGTCCTTGCATTGGTTTGTTGTGCCAGTCCTCTGTTCTGTCTGTCATTCTCCTGTCTCTGTACATTTCTGGGTCTTCGTCTACTTTTATTAGTCCTTCTTCCCATGCACTCTTTAGCCACTCATCTTCACTGGTTTTCAAATATTGCTCCAGTGCTCTGTTCTCGATGTTGGCGCAGTCCTCTATACTTAGTAGTCCTCTCCCTCCCTCTTTTCGTGTTATGTATAGTCTGTCCGTATTTGCTCTTGGGTGTAGTGCTTTGTGTACTGTCATATGTTTCCTGGTTTTCTGATCTATGCTGCGAAGTTCTGCCTTCGTCCATTCCACTATTCCTGTGCTGTATCTGATTACTGGCACTGCCCATGTGTTTATGGCTTTTATCATATTTCCGGCGTTGAGTTTTGACTTGAGTATCGCCTTGAGTCTCTGCATATATTCTTTCCTGATCGTGTCCTTCATCTCTTGGTGTTTTATATCCACTCCCATTATTCCCAGGTATTTGTATCCTGTCTCATCTATGTGTTTGATGTTGCTCCCATCTGGTAGCTTTATTCCTTCAGTTCTCGTTACTTTGCCCTTTTGTATGTTGACTAAGGCGCATTTTTCTATTCCAAACTCCATCCTGATGTCCCCAGATACAATCCTTACAGTCTGGATTAGGGTATCTATTTCCTTGATGCTCTTACCATACAGCTTGATGTCGTCCATGAACATCAGATGGTTGATTCTGTTGCCTCTTTTCTTGAGTTGGTACCCGGCATCCATCTTCTGTAGTACTTTTGTCATGGGAATCATGGCTACTACGAAGAGTAGTGGGGACAGTGAGTCGCCCTGGAAGATCCCTCTCCTGATATTAACCTTTGCTAGTCTTATTCCAGAGCTTGTAAGTATTGTATTCCAGTTGCGCATTGTATTTTTGAGGAAGCTGATGGTGTTTTCCTCTGCCCCATATATTTTCAGGCATTCTATTAGCCATGTGTGTGGTATCATGTCGAAGGCTTTCTTATAGTCTATCCATGCCATGCTTAGGTTGGTTTTCCTTCTTCTACTGTTCTTCATTACCATTTCGTCTATCAGGGGCTGGTCTTTTGTGCCCTTACACTTCCTTATTATTATTATTATTATTACTTCTTATTATTATTATTATTATATTATTATTATTATTATTATTATTATTTATTATTCATGAGGATGGACCCTATTCGTACGGAACAAGTCCACCAACAGGGGCCACTGACTTGAAATTCAAGTTTCCAAAGAGAAAGATGGCCGTTTGGAAAGAAGTAACCGAAGGTAATAGGAAATAAAGAAAAAAAACAGACCAGATTAGAAAAAAGGAAGAACAAGTGAACAAACTAATAAACAAACAGATAAAAGTGAAATTAAATGATAATATTGAAGGGGTGTCCATCCGCAAATTCCAAATATCCAAGCTTAGATACTGCAGATGAGATAGGTTGGAATAAAATCATAAAACATTCAGAATATTATAACTCTGCATTTAGATATAACCTACTGAGACGCACAAGAATATCTCCGGCAATGTATGAATAAGTATGCACACGCAGGCATGAGCGCATGTATTTGCGCGTGCTCGCGCGAGCGTGAAATCATGCGCTCGTGTTCGCTGGCATGCGTAAAGAAAGAAAAGATTTTGTTTTTTGCTTTATTTAAGGATGATTATATAAACTTTAATGTCATTATTTTGACAGGTAGACGGTGAATAAGCACGCTAGCAATTGACAGGTATGTACCAGGCTATATAAGTTTACCTGAACAGAGGTGATGTCGACTAGGTCGAATGGTAAAAAAAAAACGTATAAACAGACAGACAGACTAACAAAAATGTTACAGACAAAAAAGACAGGCATACTTTGATAAAAAGCAAGTCACCAAATGGAATAAGAATAATAACAATAAAACGACAAAACGCACGTAAACAGACGTTACGGTGAGACTAGCGTTTGATGGTTCAACTTCCAGAAAGGCTGAGATCTCGTTCGTAAGTTCTATGTTAACCTTTTGTTTTAGTATAAATTTCTATTCTCTACATTCTTTTAAAGCTTGTCCAGTGAACGTGACATCTTTGGGGGCTCTCCTTGTGAAAGCTGACTTGCTTTGGAGTCTTAATGACGACAAAAACATCAGTCATACAAAGAAAAATGTACCTATACGTCGCCAATAGTCATGACTAACCACCAGTAGCGAGTCGAAAGAAAGCATCAAACCCTACGGGGGGAAAGTCGTCTACAGGAGAGAGAGAGAGAGAGAGAGAGAGAGGAGGAGAGAGAGAGAGGAGAGAGAGAGAGAGAAGAGAGAGAGAGAGAGAGAGAGAATCTCCTCTTCTTCCTCTCCATAACCTACAATCCTCGTCACAGTTATGTGAGCATATGGTTACCTTCACCTCTTCAGAGCATTTTCGGTATTCCTTTAACAAAAATATCACGCGAGATCTGGACACGCGGAAAGAAAGGAAGTCAGGAGACGCCTGGATTACTGCTTTTGGAAAGCAGGAAGATGTTCACGTCATGCTTTCCGTGCTTGAATTCGCCTGTATGGGTTCATATGTGGTGCGTGCGTCTGTGAGGTGAACTGTTTCAGAACTTAGGTTTAGGCCTATATGTATTTGTATATATTTATATATATAAATCTGGCTTGAAACCCTTTCAAGTTGATCGAGTAACCGAACTCTCCCCCCCCCCCCCTCTCTCTCTCTCCTCTCTCTGTCTCTCTCTCTCTCTCTCCTCGCGGGGAGAAAGTCTACCAATTTGTTAGTTAATTCCCCGATTACCTGCATAGATGTCCGGTTCGCACTCTCCCCCAAAGATGGCGGTAGTACTAGTGTGGTGTCCGGGAGTCAGCTGTAAATGATTTCACAAGATTACGGAGTTGACTCACATAGGAATTAATATCTCTCTCTCTCTCTCTCTCTCTCTCTCTCTCTCTCTCTCTCTCTCTCTCTCATAGATACGACACACAAGAAAAAGACGGATATACAACCTATCAAAAACATAGGCCTATTTGTCATGGCGATTATTTAAAAATACAATCAGAACCATTGCATCTTCATTACTTCAGTATCATCATTCATTATCTAATTTTATTTCACTACCGGGAAATAAAATTTGTCTAGTAGCATTGGGTCTCTCTGCTCAGTAAAGGACGAGAAGCCTAGAGGCCTGGCAGCGGTATTATTCCATTATTTCACTTTCCTTCCTGGATTTTGTCTTTATATATATATATATATATATATATATCTATATATATATATATATATATATATATATATATATATTTTACGATCTTTTGTTAGGCCTATGTTCAATACATTCTGCTTTGTAATTTATTCCCACAGGTATATTCATAAAACATTGTATTTCCATTAAAGCTTATAATTTATGGCCCTTATTATACTCCAGGAACCATAAAAACCATTTTCCCAGCAGTTTTTAACGAAACGAACAAGAAAATATGCTTCCATATTGTCGTAAAACCAGAGATGGCGATATTTTCTCTTTTGCATGTTTGAGAAGCAACGACCTACGTAGGAACTCTAGTATGGTGGAGTTGCCAAGAGTGTATAATTCGATATTCATTTAATTTATAGTTAAGAGTATCAATAGGATATTGATTATCATTTCAGGATGATTATACTGATTTGATTGATCATTTCTAGACGATTATTTTATAAAAATTTCTTTTGAAATAATAAAATATTTAAAAGATTTAATTGACTGACCGGCACCTCGACTTTCTTTGGCCCCGCCCACGCGGAGAATCTGAGAGAAGATCGGAAACTGGTTTTCTCCTCATTCCGCGACGGTCTCTTGTTCGAGGTGGACGATACCCTGGAACTCCTCACTACACTTAACCGACCGACCGACTGAAGTTCTTTCGAGACTTTGTGACTGACTTGTATTTAATTTTAGGTGAGAAACCAATACACGACGTTTTATGTATATACATGATTCAGATACACTTCTTAAAGTGTGTTTGTAATCTAGTATATATTGAGACAGAGGTTTATTTTAGTTATAGATTTTTTAGGGTTTATTTAGTTATTTTTTCGACAAATGTACTGTGACTCACACCCGTGTGACTGGCAGCGGTTTAGCGGTATGTACAGGACAGTGACCTAACCCACACTTGCGTGAGGTGAATCTAGGTCAAGACGCTTTTTTTTATTTATTTTTTTTTTATTCTTTTGCAAGCTCTAACTGTTTTTTTTTTTTTTTTTTTTGTGTATAAATTCCTGTACTTCGTTGGTTCAGTCTTTAAATATGTCAGCTATCTTGCTTGATTTTCATTGGTCTGTTTTTATATTAAAGATTTGCATTTGATAGCTTCTCCCTTACTTTTGTTTAAATCATTTAGTTGTGACATATGATCAGACTTGGACTAATATGCAGATGTATATATATATATATATATATATATATATATATATATATATATATATATCATACATATATTATAAATATATGTGTATATATATATATATATATATATATATATATATATAGTTCTTCACCATTGTCTCTATTTCATGGTTGTTTTAAATTCTAGCCAGTTTACGAATTAATTGTAGTCTGAAATGTTATTTAGTTCAAGATTATATTAAATTTACCGTATGATATCCGATAATATAGCCTTTCCAAGAATAAAACATGAATAGTATTTACATATACTGAATAATGCATATTATATATATATATATATATATATATATATATATATATATATATATATATATATGTATATAGTGTATATATATATATATATATATATACATATATATGTATATATATACATATATAGATGTATGTATACATATGTCTAGGCTGTGCAAACTGGTTTACAGCGCCAGAAAAATCAAAATACAGTCCAGTGACTGCCAAGTTTAAATGTTAGTGTCTTCAAAAATATTCTTTTTACAAAATACATTGAACTGCTAACTAAGAAACGCTATGTCACTTGTAAATGCATATAACATTATTAAACATTTTATGAACGCAATTACACAAGTATACAGCATAATTATACATGTATACAGCGTCAACATTACATTTTGTATAGAAGCATGACCAAGCGATTCAAGACAAAGTCCCAAAACAAACTCTACGGGAACAATACGACAGTTTCACTATCCCCTGACTCTGACCTAAATCTCGAGGTTGGTTTTGTTCTCCGGTACGAAACGGCAGTTCGTGGTCGTGGGTTTACTGTTTCCCGTCTTGTTTGTGAGTCAGGTCGTGTCTGGAGTAAATTGTGGGCGTTTGTCTTCGCTGATAGTTTTAACTCGCTGGCGAGAAAATAAAAGTTGGTTTTTTATTTGTGAGTGTAAATAGGATTTTTTTTATTTTCTATTTATAAATTAAGATAAAGTGTTATAGTTTTAAATCGTTGGCGATAAAATAGAAGTTGGGTGTAAATAGGAATGTTTCTTTTTTTTTTTTACTTTGTGTTTATAAATAAAGATAAAGGGTTATAGTTTTTACTCGTTGGCGAGAAAATAAAAGTTGATTTTTGATTTGTCAGTGTAAATAATAATGTTTTTTTTTGGGGGGTGGGGTTTATAAATTAAGATAATGGGTTATAGTTTTAACTCGTTGGCGAGAAAATAGAAGTTGGGTTTGATTTGTGAGGTGTAAATAGGAATGTTTTTTATTTATTTTTTTTTTTTTATTTTTGGTGGGTATAAATTAAGATAAAGGGTTTTTTTGTCCAGAGTATACCGAAGGAATTAAAATTTCATTCAATGTCTTGGTCATTTAAATAACAGCAAAGAAAAACAGACTTTTATACCGACGTATATAATAAAATTAATTGAAAGACTTCGAGAAAATACACTATGAGATAATCATGCACGCGTGTCGATAAAAACCGCTGGAAAAGAAAATAATGTATATGTTGAATAAATAAAATAAGTATATTTCTCCCTCTTGAATGAGGCTTAAACTGACTACAATAGTTTAATTGACAGGTGCGTAGAGCAGTAGGTGGCAGGTATATTACAGATGTCGCTTCTGACAGTACACCTGTCACGGAAAATATTAAAAAATTAATATGAAAGGGCATAATTGCACTGTACTTGTAGACAGATTGTTGTACTTTTCTTTCTGTTACACCCTGTGATTTGAAGTCAACAGGCGGAAGTTTTTTTATGTTCTTTTTACTTCGGTTTTTGTTTATTTATTTATTTATATATTTTCTCTTTTTATGCGTTTTGCAAGCAAAGTCTTCATAGAGCAATGTATTATTTTTTGTGTACAGGGGCAAGTAAGTACTTTGGAATTACGAACAATATAGTTTTTTTTTTATTCTGGGGTTTTTTATTTTATTTTATTTTTTCTTTTTAGACAGTTTAGCAAATTTAATATATCAAAGTCTTTTCACTGTATTTGAATGACATAAAATGCATGAATGCCCTTAATTTATAACCATGATAAGTCTAGTTTTTATTTTTACTGTTATTTATTTGGTTATTTATTTATTTATTTATTTATTTATTTATTTATTTATTTATTATCTTTTGTCGTCTGTTTCTCATTCGTGACACCATTTCATAAAATCTTTAAAAAAAAATTTCCTATCACGTTCGTCTCTCCATTTTAATTTTCTCGCTTTCATATCTATCATTCTCGTCCACCATAGATCAAGTCGAACCCGCATCCAGACAAGACGTCATCTCTTTCCATCTACTTTCTCTTCCATCTTAAAGGAGGATAATTTCAGTCGAATAAAACGCGATCGACCGATCAAAATGTTTTTGGGGCCACTTCTTGATGTGAGAGCTCTCTCGCTCACTCGCTCAATGTCCGTGAAATAAGCATGGCGTGAGATTCACGTCTTTTGTGGGTTCTCCTGACTCTCTCTCTCTCTCTCTCTCTCTCTCTCTCTCTCTCTCTCTCTCTCTCTCTCTCTCAAGACTGTTGTGATGCGCTTTCTGTCTCACTCTCTCTTGCTCTCTTAAAATCATAGTAATTAGCTCTCTCTCTCTCTCTCTCTCAAGATTGTCCTAGTGATTAGCTATCTCTCTCCCTCTCTCTCTTAAGAGCGTAGTGTTTAGCTCTCTCTCTCTCTCTCTCTCTCTCTCTCTCTCTCTCTCTCTCTCTCTCTCTCTCTCTCTGGTTTTCTTTATTCTACGAAATGAAATGCTTTCCGTAGCCTATAAATCGTCGTAAATAGCCATCATCATCATCTTCTTCTTCTTCTTCTTCTTCTTCTTCTTCTGCTTCTTGACAGCTTAAATCTCCATCCAGTCAATTGTTCTCTTTCAGTATCATAACGCGTATCTAAATCACCAAGTTCTTTTTTTCTTTGTGTTTTCGTTTTCTCGCGGTGCTGCTCATGAGAAAAGAAAGTCCTCTCTCTCTCTCTCTCTCTCTCTCTCTCTCTCTCTCTCTCTCTCTCTGGTCTTCTTCTGTGGGAAAAGCTAGAAAGAAAAGAAAATGGGAAACGATTCGTTGGGAAAGGACCATGTCGGTTCAGAACGGTGATCTAGGAAAGGAAAGAAAAAGAAAAAAAAACAAAAACAAAGGACGCATCGAGTTCCTGTTTTGTTTTGGAATAGTTTCTCATAACGGATGCGTTTGTTTTTATGGGTTTGTTTGCGTGCGCCCATGCGCATGCGCGTGGCGTCGTTATTGTTTTGTTTGCCTTTTGCTGATGCGAAGCATGTGTATGTGTGTGTCTATTTACATGCGTGTTTGTCTGTGTATGTATGTATGTCATCTATCTAAATGTATGCACATACAGTCATGCATTCGTAATGTATGTATTTATGCCTGAATTAGTTATTCGTCGCCTTTGTATATCTATGTCTAACTATGTATATATTTTATCAATCTGTGTTCACATAAAAATTCATACATATAAACATACATATTGTATGCATTTGTGTCATGTATGTATTTATGCCTGAATTAGTTATTCGTCTCCTATGTGTAT
>NC_087220.1:61062110-61117110 GCF_015104395.2 Macrobrachium nipponense
TTGTGAAAAACTACTGTTTTCGATGGAAGCTGGCGAATTATTATTAGTAATAGTAGTAGCAGTAGCAGTAGTGTTAGCTGCAATAGTAATAGTATTTATTTTATATGATTTACAAGCGAGTATTTCTACCTCAGAATATACTAATTTATCGTTGTAACTTTTCTGTGCTGAAGGAATATATATAAACATTTATGCGTACGCTCTCTCTCTCTCTCTCTCTCTCTCTCTCTCTCTCTCTCTCTCTCTCTCTCCAAACCTGTCAGATACATTGTTTCATTGTAGTCCTCTGACAAAAAATGTGGTTGCAAAAGCACTTGATTCGTTCCAGTAGGAATATTTCTCTCTCTCTCTCTCTCTCTCTCTCTCTCTCTCTCTCTCTCTCTCTCTCTCCCAAGGCTGACTGCTAGATACATTGTTTCATTGTAATTCTCAGACAAAAAAATGTGGTTGCAAAAGTACTCTCTCTCTATCTCTCTCCCCAAGGCTGATTGTCAGATACATTGTTTCATTGTAATTCTCAAACAAAAAAATGTGGTTGCGAGAGTACTTGATTCGTTCCAGTAGAAATCTCTCTCTCTCTCTCTCTCTCTCTCTCTCTCTCTCTCTCTCTCTCCAAACCTGTCAGATACGTTGTTTCATTGTAATTCTCTAACAAATAAAAAAATGTGGTAGCAAGACAACTTGATTCGTTCCAGTAAGAATATTTCTCTCTCTCTCTCTCTCTCTCTCTCTCTCTCTCTCTCTCTCTCTCTCTCCATTAGCCAGAGCCTTTCTTTTTTTTTTTACCAATCTGCAGAGGGCAAAAGGGTGGACTGCATGCTTTAATTTTTTTGTCTTTTCTTACGAAACAGGTTTTTACCCTGTCATAAACCTTTGGAGGAATTTGACGCAATTTCTGAACTTGCATAGTAGCGTAGCCCAGAAGAACATAGAGAGAGAGAGAGAGAGAGAGAGAGAGAGAGAGAGAGAGAGAGAGAGAGAGAGAGAGTTAGTATTACGGTCTAACTATCAGTGATTTCAGTAGATCTTTGATAGACTGATTTACAATACTCGACAATCACTTTACACATGTGTATAAGTGAAAATTTATATATATATATATATATATATATTTATATATATATATATATATATATATATATATATATATATAAATATATATTCATAACGAGGCAGATTTAGCACTTTTATTTAAAAAAGTTCAAAATCACGCAAAAGCAACGGAAAAATAAATTCAATTTAATCCAAAGAAATACATTAAAATAAAGTTGAATATTAAGAAAGCAGTCAAATTCAGGACATAAGAAAAATCTATTAAATATATAGAACTGAGAACAAGTTAAGAGTAGCCGAAGTGACTGGGTATGACTCTTCAAGACCTTCTTAAACGTGGGCATGTTAGGGCATATATGTCTTTGGGCAGATCATACGCACGAAATTCGATAGGTGTTTGTTGGAATGAATATGATGAATTATACCAGGGCATAACTTTGACATTGAATATGTAAGGGCATACGATAGGGGCATATATATCTAAGCACAAGTATGCCCGGGGTATGATACTGGAGGATTGGGGAGGGTTGGGGGTGGGCATGGGAGCGGGAAGACGCGTTTATACCCGGGTATAACTGTTGGCGTCGCCTCTGCTCCAGCTGCTAGGTCACCTACTTGGCACATACCATGTTCTTCGAGAGGTTAGGTAGCATTTGAAGTTCCTTCTTCCTCCTCCTCCTCCTCCTCTCCTCCTCCTCCTACGTTTAACCTCGACCACTGTAGAGTCACACAGGCGCTGGTCCACGCGTCTGGCGATAAGTAGAACTCCAGGTGCTGGCTAAGAACGTGGTCGGTTTTACCGCCAGACTATCTGTTCCGTTAGCCACGGACTTCGTGTATGACCTGTTTATACTTACATACATACATACATACATATATATATAATATATATATATATAGATATATATATATATATATATATGTAGGTATATATATATTAATATATATCAATATAATATTCTTAAACTGCTTTTCATTTTAAATTCGTTGTACTATTCTTAGCGGATTTTCAAAATGATTTTTTAAACAAAAATCTATCATCAAAAATAAATGTACACACACACACGCACTTATATATAGTGTGTAAGCATATATATCTTTAATGACAGATTTATGTTTCAAAAACCATTTTAAAAATCCGCTAAAGTATTACAATTAATTTAAAATAAAGAACAGTTTAAGAAATAATTTAATTTGAAAACAATATTTTCGGGAGTTTTGACATCTTTTTGATGAATATAGTCGCTGCAGTATTCATCTATTCGCTTCTGAAACTTGGATGAATTTGACGGTGTAATGTGCGAATGTGTTTTTTGTTTGTATTTGTGTATGTGTGTATGGGAGGTTCGACTATCTGTCTTGATGATGGTTCAAGTTCCTAATATTATAATATGTTAACGGAATTTGATGGCTTAATTGTTTATGGGTATAGGTAATACACCTCTCTCTCTCTCTCTCTCTCTCTCTCTCTCTCTCTCTCTCTCTCTCTCTCTCTCTCTCGTTTACAGAATAGTGCTTCATTGTTGAGTACGGAGGACGGGAGATGCGAGGTAGACTTATAGATATATCAAATCTTCGAGTGAGACCATAGCCATGGAGAATTTCATGTGATTAAAGAAATGATGTCAGGATTATGTGTGTGTATATATATAACTGTGGTGGAGAGAGAGAGAGAGAGAGAGAGAGAGAGAGAGAGAGAGAGAGAGAGAGAGAGAGATCCTCTCCATCACCACCACCCCGACCAGATGTTTTTGTCGGCATCGACGACACCATCGCACAGAAAAATACGGAATATCCGGGTCAGTTCCTCATTCGCACCTCGTATACACCTGGTTTTTTAATGGGACCCCCAGTGCAGGTGATCCAGTTCCTTCTTCTGAGGTCCAAGGGGACGCGGAAGGAGTCGACCTTAGGTTTTTTGAAGGGAGGGAGGGGAGAGGGTTAGGAAGGGGGCCGCTTGGATGATGAGAATTGTGAAGATGGTAGAGCGATTGCTAATTGATTGTGATTGGTTTCGTATTTTCTGTACTTATCTTTGTGATCTTCTCGTGTTATTGTCGTTATCTTTATCTGACATATTTCTTTGCGTTTATTTGCTAGACACTGATATATGTATATATATATATATATATATATATATATATATATATATATATATGACTGGTAAAAATGTTCTGTTACAACAGAATCCCATCTAATAAAAGGAGCCATAAGAACGCCAAAATATAGAAAGTAAGTACTATATTTCAGAGACTACTGTCTCTCTCTTCCCGTAGGTAGGTAGGTATATATGTGTATATATGTATATATATGTATATATATGTATATATATATATATATATATATATATATATGTGTGTGTGTGTGTGTGTGTGTGTGTGTGTGTGTGTGTATCAGTTGTCAAAATACGAAAAATATACGCACAGACTCAATTACTCGTGCAAGAACCCTTCGCTAAATATACATCCAGACTATAATTTCCAGCCAATTTACCTGTAAATGTCCATTTAAAAAGGGCAGTGGTTTTAGGCCACCTGTTGCTGCTTCCCAAATTCAGCAGCATATGGTTCCGGCCTCATCTCTCTCCTAAGCGTATCCGAGAGAGAGAGAGAGAGAGAGAGTTATCTTAGAAGATTGACACCAACCAGGAAATAGTTTTAGAACAGGAAATGCTTTCAATATGTCTGTATACCTGGAATGAAGCAGACTGAAAACCAGGAAAATTTTGAAACGAGAGAGAGAGAGAGAGAGAGAGAGAGAGAGAGAGAGAGAGAGAGAGAGAGAGAGAGAGAGAATATCAAGACGATTACGAAATGGCTAACATAAATGTACAAGTGTGTGTACGTTATTTTTAAAACCAATATTCCCTTCTATTCTGTATCTATGAAATAAACATAATCAGTCTTGCATTTTATAATTGAATCATTGAAACTGATATCTTAATAATTAATCTTATTATTTATAGTAGGAGGAACAATGGCCCTAGTAACAGCAGCGTCGTCAGTCGTTTCATTGCATTTAAGGCACGTTCAAGACGGCGCAAGCAGAAATAGAAAGCGTCTTTCTCTCTCTTTCAACTCTACTCAGGCGTTCGAAAGCTATTAAGCCGGAATCAGTTTGCGTGTTATTCATAGCTGGGCTGTTTTTTTTTTTTCTTTTTTTTTGCTTTCTCGAGAGAAAATAGCCATCGTTCCTCTCTCTCTCTCTCTCTCTCTCTCTCTCTCTCTCTCTCTGGGAAAACGACCAAAAAGCTGTTGATGGGGGCGCGTTCAGTTGCTTCACCGAAAACCGTACGGGAGGAAACGGATGCGTTCTTTGTGGGTGAAAGTGTATGTGTGTGTGTGTCTCTCTCTGTTTCTGTGCATGATTCCAGGATCCATGGATGTGACGGCATGCGGAAAGATGTTAATTATTCTCTCTCTCTCTCTCTCTCTCTCTCTCTCTCTCTCTCTCTCTCTCTCTCTCTCTCAATAGATATATATATATATATATATATATATATCTATATATCTATATATATATATATATATATATATATATATATATATATATAGATATATATATATATATATATATATATATATGTATATATCTATATATATATATATATATATATATATATATATATATATATATATATATATGTATGTTTGAAAGTGGACTTTTGTGATGCACTAATAATTTACTCATAGACCAATGAGGTGCGTTTATACAGATCCCAATGAGAGAGAGAGAGAGAGAGAGACGAGAGAGAGAGAGAGAGAGAGAGAGAGAGAGAGAATTTCCTCTATTCACATCCCCAGTGAAATTCTTACTGTGAAAAGAAAGTCTGGTCAAGTGTTTTCTGCTGACAATGACTCACTGGTTTCTCTCTCTCTCTCTCTCTCTCTCTCTCTCTCTCTCTCTCTCTCTCTCTCTCTCCGATAAAGACGCAACATGAAAAGACGCGTAGCAGCAATTGGCAGGTGAAAGCTATTACGGAGAATGAATAATGATGGACTTATAATGTCAGGAAATAATTGATCAGAAAGTGACACAGATTCGCGAGCAATCATTATCATTATTATCATTTGAACGACTGTATAAGCTGACAGACGACGCTTATAGTTATCCCTTATTAGAGAAAATGGTACAATTCACAGAAAACGGGGGGTTGGGGACGTTTTACTCTCTCTCTCTCTCTCTCTCTCTCTCTCTCTCTCTCTCTCTCTGTAGCAGGTCAGTAAATACACAGATTTTGCACAGGGAATTTTTCTTTCATAACGGAGAGATAAACTGCTTCTGTGTACTTTGATATATTGGCTGTATGCATACACAAATATACTGCGTATTCGTAATATACACAATGTCCTCTTAACTTCTCGAAGTCTTTGTGGTTACTACAATTACAAATGTATTGGTGGAAAGTGACCAGTAGAGTCTAAATATACTGTGTATGTACATACATGTGTGTATACATATGTATAGACATTATAGTATATTATGTATTTCTAAATTATATATATATATATATATATATATATATATATATATATATATATATATATATGCATCTCTATAGGTATGTGTAAACACAGATGTATTTCTATAATAATAATAATAATTAATAATAATAATAATAATAATAATAATAATAATAATAATAATAATATGTATTGTTAACAATATGGCAGCATCAGTGGTACATGCCATTCTTTTAACAGAATAATAATAATAATAATAATAATAATAATAATAATAATAATAATAATAATAATAATAATAATAATAATAATAATAATAATAAAGTTGATGAAATTATACCTGTTAAGGTATATTATTATTATTATTATTATTATTATTATTATTATTATTATTATTATTATTATTATTATTATTATTATTACTATTATAGAAATATATGCACGTTGTGTTTACACATACATATAGATATGTATATATACAGAAATTTATAGACTCACACACACACACACACTCATATATATATATATATATATATATATATATATATATATACATAATATAGTATTACTATATATGTGTCTATTATATATATGTAATAATAATAATAATAATAATAATAATAATAATAATAATAATAATAATAATAATAATAATAATAATAATAACGTTGATGAAATTATACCTGTTTAGGTATTATTATTATTATTATTATTATTATTATTATTATTATTATTATTATTATTATTATTATTATCCTAAGTCACGCATCGTCCCTCAACAACCAACTCACTCCCTACCAGGACACATATGTAAACTGTTCCGTCATCCACTTATTTAGAAACTGACATAGTTCCAGGAATTTCGTAACTACGTCACGGACGAATTCCAGTCACTTGTTTTCGATGCGGCTGCTTTCCCTTAATAGCGTCTTAATTACACGTCTTAATTACGGCATCTCAATTACAAAGTCGTGGAAACGATACGTTAATGAGGTCGCATCGGATTAATCTGTGGATAATTACGAGCTGGTTTTTTTTCTGGGGAAATTTATCGATTCGTGGTTGAATTATTCAGAGTATCTCGTTTTTTGTGTTTTTACTTGTTAGGGTGGAGTCAGGGGTATTTAAACACACAGACATACACACGCATAAATATGTATGTCTGTTCGTATGTGTGTTTAAATACCCCTGACTCCACCCTGACAAGTAAAACCACAAAAACGAGATACTCTGGATAATTGACCTAAATACATATATACCAGTTTCATTTTTATAATACTCTTTATCATATATATATATATATATATATATATATTATATATATATATATATATATATATGCGTGTGTGTGTGTGTGTGTGTGTAAATTACGTGGTTATTTAATGCAACTTCCATTCAAATCCAGCTTTTCATCAACCCACCAAAAGTAGCCCAATTCTAAACCGGTCCGTCTTTCCAACAGGTGAAGTTTGGAAGAAGAAGAAGAAGAAAAGGAATCATGATGAGTCGACTGGCCTTCGTAGTAACCGCCTCCCTGTGCCTCGGTCTCCTCCTCTTCACGCCCTCTGCGGAGGCACAGCAAGAAGTACACGCCGTCCAGCAAAATGTAAGAACGGACCTCAGTTTCGTCCTAAATTTTTTTTTTCAGGAGTCTCCAAGGAGTCTTTGGATGATTTTAAAGTGTGGGAAGATGTGAAGTTCCTTGGAGACTTTCAAGTATATTTTTAAAGGATTTGTTAAGAAGGTTTTTTTAGGCAAGGGAATTGCTTGGTACACTCAAGTATCTTTTTTAAGGACTTTTTACGAAGCTTTTAAGGTTGTTTAGGCAAGGGAGTTGCTTGGTACCTTTAAGTTTATTTTAAAAGGATCTTTAAGGAACTTTTAAGGTTATTTAGGCAAAGGAATTGCTTGGTACCTTCAAGTATATTTTTAAAGGATTTTTTAAAGAAGCTTTAAGGTTATTTAGGGAAAGGAATTGCTTGGTACCTTTAAGCACACTTTTAAAGGATTTTTAAGGAAGCTTTTAAGGTTGTTTAGGGAAGGGAATTGCTTGGTACCTTTAAGTATATTTCTAAAAGATTTTTAAGAAAATCTTTTAATGTTTCCAAGGCAGGGAAGCATGAAATGAAAAGTAAGCCTTTACGTATATTTTTTTAAGGTGTTTGAAGGGAATCCTTTAAGGCACCCAGGTGAAGATTGCCACAGAAGTACATTCCTTCATGGGTTTTCGAAGTTTTGTAAACCTTTACTATTTTTGAAAGGAGGGGGTTGCCATTTAACTGATTTTGGGAGGTCCTTTTTAGAGTGACTCATTAGGGAGCTAGTCATCGTATTCCTATGAGTATCTTTCATTAGATGATCCAGATCCAAAGCAGGGGTTCTTAACCTTTTGATGACTCCAGAAGACCCCCAATCAGTTGCCCAATATGGTTCCATAACCCCTTTACTTAAGTCCTATTTGTTGACCAGTATATCTTAATATACATAATTTAATACATACTTAAGGCATGAATAGCTTGGATTAGAACTTACAAGGAAATCAAACGTATTTATAGTTTTATAGAGTTATTTATTTACAAAATGTACCCTTTGGCACATTGACACATTGAAATCAAATATATGCTAATATCCAGAGATCAAGTCCCATACCCCCAGCGTCTGTTTCTCATACCCCGCAAAAAGGTATGGATACCCCTCTGTTAAGAACCCCTGCTCTAAAGAAATCCTAAATTTCTAGACACACTCCCTTTGACTTCAGTTTCAGTCGTCTTCCATTAAATCTTCATACTATTAGCTTAAACGTAGCCACCCTTATAGGTGAAATTAATCTTTTTTACCTTAATTAAATCCTTTTAAATCCCCTCAGCCACAGTCTCAGGGATTCCTGGAGAGGATCATGACGGATTACGTCTACCCAATCCGGGATTACGACTGGAGGGGTATGGTGCGGCGTCTGCTGAACGGCGTCATGGATTACTTGGCCCCAGACGCTAAGGAGCCTAAGGTCGGGGGACCCTACGGCCATCCTGTGAGTACTGCCCTTTGGAGGATCCTTCTGAGAGAGAGAGAGAGAGAGAGAGAGAGAGAGAGAGAGAGACGTTTAGGAAATCTTATTGGAGAGAAAGGAGAAGTTGTGGCTAAGGGGTCCATTTTAGTGAGAGAGAGAGAGAGAGAGAGAGAGAGAGAGAGAGAAGATGAGAGCAGAGGAAGAGAGCGGAGAGAGAGAAGAGAGAGAGAGAGAGAGAGAGAGAGAGAGTACCGTTTAGGAAATCCTATGGAGAGAGAAAGGAAAAATTTTGGCCAAGGGGTCCTTTTTAGAGAGAGAGAGAGAGAGAGAGAGAGAGAGAGAGAGTGAGTGTGTACCGTTTAGGAAATCCTATAGAGAAAAGAGAAGTTCGACTAAGGGGTCTTTTTTTAAGAGAGAGAGAGAGAGAGAGAGAGAGAGAGAGAGAGAGAGAGAGAGAAAGCGTATTATTACTATTAAAACCATCAGTATTATTACTACTATTGTTGTTATCGTTAATTTGCTTATTAATATTACTAATTGTGTCTAATCATAATTGCTATTCGCAGTTGGACCATACAGGTAAAACTGTAAACACATCACAGTGACATCATTCGTAACAGACAATTGAGGACAGTTATTTTAGTATTTATTGGTTTTTAGAAATCAATGTGTTATTCCATTTTCAAATTTTCTTTTTAGTGTGGTCATGCTACCGTAGACTCTGTCATATCTAATTTCCACCTTTTGAATATCAGTTTCTGCTATATCTTTAAGTTATGAAAGCATAAGTTGATACCTATAGGCTCAGACACATGTTTAGAAACACTAGTGTGCACACACACACACACACACGCACACACCACCCAAGATTTTCATAACATGTGACTTGTTATTCATATTTTCCTCAATCTCAGGATATGTGTTGACATTCTTAACCATACACTGATACTGGCATACATTTGACATGAAATGAGCATATTTATATGTGTGTGTGTGTGTGTGTATACATAATACATTCCTACATGTTCTCATAGCATCGACTTTCTGTTGTTGGAATTCCTGAATGAGGATAAAAAGAGCAGACATTAAAAAAAGGTACATGAATTACTTAATCAGATAAGTGAAAGATTTCTAAGAAGAATATTAAATTAGAATATTGTAAGTATTCACGAGCCTCAGTAGTGATTGTCTCGTAGGATCCACAAGAATTCGGAATTGCCAACAATGGAACCGAATTGTCTACCAATCGTCCTTTTGGGAGATCATCTCAGAGCAAAAAAAATCTTTGCTTTTCGTCTCAGCTCTGTTATCGTGTTCATTATTATCTCAGGACTGAGGAATTCTACCCCATACTCCATTTTCTCTTAAAATCTTATGACCTTCCCTTTTTCCAGAGGCAAGTCTGTCGTTTTCATCGAAGGTGGAGCCCCTTTTTCTTTTGCCTGTCCCATCAATTCCATTTTTTCGTACAGGGCTTAGATTAAATCATTGGGGTCCCGTCTCTTTGGTCCTGTTACTCACTTTGTACTTTTCCTAGATTGTGTCTTCGCGATGCCATTGGCAGAGGAATGAGGTCCAAGGTTTCCTCTTGGTTCTTCACAAATAGCAACAGCCCTTCTCCTTAAAATGTCTTGTAAGATACAAAATTCATCCAATTTCCCAATTCACTTCTCCAGAAGAATAGATCCAGTTCCCCAGTGATTTAGATTTTCTGTACTGAAAACTTGAAATTCAGAATGATTTCCGTGAGTCACAATCCTTAACAATACCGTATAGAATCCTTAGTTTACAGAAAACAAGGCCCCCCACCACCCCTGTTGGTCCAAGTTTGGGAGCTAGTTATTTTTGGTAAGCCAAATGCCATTACAAACTTTTGGCTGATTCTGTTAACATAATTTTTGTTCATGAATTCTAGGACTGATTTTAATAGTAAACATAGGCACTGATATTTTCCAGTAAAGCTCTTGAACAGAAAAACATTTTATTCAACACCAACAATGTTTCCACGTACATTCATTTTTTTAATTCATAATTTATGACCAACAAGTCAGTGGATACGTAGGTACTACAACAAAGCTCCACATAGAAATATTCAATTCAACTTTAACAATTAAATTTCTAATGAGCCCCAATGTTATCTATAATCATTAAACACCTGACTAAAAGCTAGCTTTTTAAAGTTAACAAACCTTATAAACCAAAATGTATATTTTTAAAAACTTCTTAAATTAAAAAAGAAAAAACTCCAGGATATTGATAAATACTGGAACTGCTTTACTTGACAGAATTTTCCTTAATCCAAGACTCTCAGATCACATTCCTTCACCAGGGTATTCGTGTGTCTTGACTGTGTACTTAATCGCCCTTTGTGTTTCGTTGTTGGTTTTTCAAGGGGCTATCTAAATAACCTGTGTATTAAACGATAACTCGATCGTCAAAAGCAAATACCAAAGAGGCACTCGTTCGTTGTCTGTTTGTTTACATTTTATCTCACGTACTTGACTGTTCAAACAAAACTCCCCTTGGCCAGAGAAATGACATGAAACCATGATAACACAACTTGTTTGTGACGAGTGCGTTTTAGATAAGTGACCGACTTGTTCGTGACATGTAATGTAGTGGGGCCGCACCCTTCGAGACGACTCCCTTGACTAGACCAAACACCCAAAAGAAAATGATGTTCTCATTCCGAGAAGAAGAACTCGAGAGTATGTTCTGATGTCGCATTGTTTTTTTTTTCTCGACAGGCTCAGGAGCGGACAGGTGCTTTCGTGAGGAGTGTACTCTCCCGAGCCGTCCATTACGTGGAGTCTCTATTGGATTGAAACTCCCCTCCCATAAACAGACTCGTCAGGGGCTTTCTTTCTGTAGCCTAGGCCTCTATGGTATGAGTTCCCCTATATTTAAACAGATATGGTACAGCCTCTACACACACTCACCCATGTATACGCGCAGTGTTGTCATAGGATGTCATTTGTTCCAAGATGGGACAGTGTTTCTATACATGAGCTTGCGTATGCTCAGTTGCTTATAAGACCTGTAAATCAACTTATATACTCTGCCATACTCAGAAAAATTACCCCAGTCTTGAGGGTCCAATGAATAGCACCACTTAAAAGATACAATTAATCTTTCTTCAATTCAGATAGCCACAAAACTCCAAAGTTGTAACGTGAAATGCTTCATTTAAAGATTCATTAAAGTCTGTTGTCAATCACACAGATCATGAGACATCTGGAGATGGCCGCAGAAGCTTTGATCTAGAACCTTTTCTGAGGATGGTAACAGGACAGGACTTTGCATTTGCAGACACAGGGACCTGCAGCGTTTTAACTGATTCTAACATAACCTTTCGCAACTTCCTTCATTGCTACATTGCTCTAAGAGACACTTACTTCAGCTGCATTTCTCAAATGGTAGCTTTCTTCATTCCAATATCATCCATTTTCTTGCTAGTGATGGGCCTGAAACCTCTTGACTATCATCATATGGTTTGTGGAAAACACTTCAGTCTCCTCTGACAGCATGGCACCTTTTGGTAATTGTGAACTTGGTTTCTGGGGTACAAGATTCAACGGCACTGATGTTTCAAAGCTATGGAAATGGAATCACACATGTGAGTTTGGTTGTTGTGTTGTCAAGTGATACTCAAACAATGTTGAATAATGTGTTAGCTGACCTGTCTATACATGAATTGGCACATTCTTTTAGGCTTTCAGAAATCCTATGGTTGCACCTTTAAAAATTTCCAATTAAAATATGCCTGTGGCTGTTAATGTCAGTTGATTTATGAATTCAACACTAACTATATTCTACATTATTCTTCAGAAATATCTTCTGAAGCTATCTATAGCATAAGATTGCCCATAATTAACACTTGGTTTTATTTTTCACATATTTTTCCCATTGTCTGTATTTGTGGGCGTTGCAGACTGACATCCCAAAAGGTGAGGTGAACACTGAAGATAGTAATGGTATTGGTAGGGCTCTTGGGTACTTTGTAAGTGAGTGGGTCTTCCAGAGAGCTAGAAACTTCATGGAAGCCACTGCAAGTCCTGTAGATATGCCAAACGATGTGCCTTTACCCGACGAAAGTTCGGAGAAGTGGATTCCAGTGTTAACACTGAACACCCATGTCAGCCCCTCCGTTGCAGTGTATTCCTGGGTGTACTGGAGTTTTTTTATAGCTTTTACCATCTTCAGCATCCTTGGTGCCATTTTGCCAAGACTGAAGAACCCACCAAAACCAGCTGAAGAGATGAACCCTGACTCAGATGAAATGCCTGAAATGATGACGCAACCAGAAATGAAGGGGACAGAAGAGAGCTATCAAACAAGTACCGATTCAGATTTAATGGGTAGCTACAAAGCAGATGGTTACCAGATGAACATTCCCATGACCCATTTTATGAGCAGTTACAGTCAGATGACTGAAGGCTCTGAAACAGGAGTATCTTACCAGCCAAGCATCTTTTATCTACCACAGGGAAACTACCCGACCAGAACACATTTCCAAGTGACTCAGATTAGATAGATGACACGATGCAAAATATATCCCTAAAGGAACTTCCAAATCACATTGAGCTCATGTGACATGCAACTAAAAGGGTTAACACCTTGTAAGTGTGATCCGTATTACTTTGCATGGTAATGATAAGAGTGCCATCTGCTTGCGTCGTAGAACTTTAGATACCTGAGTGGCATTGTCTCCAAGCTTTCAAGTACTTACCATCTTGGTAGTACCAGTTAATTTGTATTGATGAAGTGTGGTAGTCTTCCTAATCTGTTTGTGTAGCTGTTATTGAGTTCAGAACTCTGTAAATATAAATTGTTTTTGGTGTTGATGGCTTCAAACCCTAAAGATTGTAAATATAACTCCCTTCTGCTACCTGATACAGGCTTGTTAGTTGTATAGCATTCAGTGGTACCTAAATCTGTTGGCATAAATTGTAGATACCTCTAATCTACATGCATTTCTGTGTATATATTTGTTTCAGGCATTCTTCTATGAATTTTGTCTTTGGTTATTTATTTGTTGTTTGTTTTTTTAATTTTTTAATAAAATCTTTAACATATCTGTTGATGCCTTTGCTTTGTGGCATCTCTTAAAATTTTAGCCATCTCTGATTCTTATACCTTCCATTGAGTTTCAGTCTAATTCGTTTGTAGAGGGAAGTCACTCCTAATTCTTTCTTGTCAGTGGGTACCCTTTGCTAAATTGTGAACCTTGCTTCTATCAGAAGCAAAATCATTCTTAATTCAGAATAAAAATAAATTGAAGAAAAGTCATGCTTCAGAGTTTGGTTGGTATTGTATCAGAGGTTGGTTTATTTGAATGAGTGAGAGATGTTGAGTAGGCAAACTTTTTTCATGTGTGAGTGAAGTTGTCTCAGTGTGTGTCTAGGTGATATAATCTGGCATTTCTTTATTGGTTTTCAGCTGTAGTCCTCTTGCAGATACTGTGACTCATGGGGTTTTGGTACCTAACAACTAAACATTTGATGTGTAGATACTTTTAACATTTTACCAGTTCCCTTCAGTTTCTCAAAATTTCCATTGGAGCAATGTACAAATCATAATCGCTTTTACTAACCACTTATTTTTCCTTTCCACGCCCTACCCCTTCTGTATGTGTCTGTGGGATTTGCAGAATGGCACCCAAAGTCCAGAAACTAACAGTCAAGATAGCAAAGATGTGGCCAGGGCTTTTGGGTACTCTTTGGCTGACTGGATCTCTCAACGCACGAGGAGTTTCATAGAAGCTCTTCGCATAAGAGGTGCCTCCGAGAACCAGCCTCTTCATACGGAAGGTCAAAATGGAGAGACGGCGAGAGTTATCTCGCTGAATAGCAACGTCCCTGCCAACACTGCACAGTATTCTCTTTTGTTCTTGTTCATTTTAACCTGCTACAGCCTTTTCAGCACCTTTGGTGCCATTTTGGCAATATACAAGTTCCCGCCTAAGACGGTCGAAGATGTAGTACTTCCTGAATCCATGACAGTGCCGGAGATGTCATACCTCCCTGGAATAGTGGATCCAAAAGAGGGTTACCATATGAGTGCTGGTTCCAACAACATCCAGGTTGTAGATCATACCAGCAGTTACAGTCACATAGGAGACGGCTATGAAGCGAGCAGCCAGTTTGAGCAAAATTTCAATTATCGACCAAAGGGGGATTTATCAGACCAAAAGTAATGTTCAAGTGGACTCAGTTCAGCAGGAGAAATCTAACGCCGGTTCTCAGAGAACCTTCTAGTGCAGCAGGAAACTTAGATGGTAGACCCTCAGTAAGTGTAATGATTAGAGTACCATCTTGTTCTTGTTTTGTAATGTGTTAAATAACATAGTTGACGTTAATTAATAAGTAGTTATTTTAAAATAACTTCCGTGATATTAAAAAAATTAGGTATGGCAGTACATTTTTATACATATTTTTCATAGTATTTGTACCTTAAGTGAACCTGTAAATCGCTGTAGTGTATAAGTTGTTCAAGTGTGTGTAGTTCTTTATAGGCTTTCTGCCCCTGTTGTTTTTGTTATATATATATATATTTATTAGTTATTTATTTGTCATAATTGTTAATATATTTATAAGCATTTTGATAATAAATTGCACGTAAAACTTGCTGGCGTTGTGACTGCTTCTCCTACCCTGTTGCAATTGTAAGTAGCTCTGAGAAGTAGAGTTTTGAAGAAATCTAGACAGCTTGAATTATCTTAGAGAGCACCAGTTCTACAAATAAGTCAATACGTATTTGTATGGTATTATTTGTGTATGATTTTGTAGCAAGTAGACTTAACAGTGTTTGTGAGAACATTCGCACAGACTGGATAGTGTGATTGAAATTTAACAAAATCATCAGAGTAGTCCATTGGAAAAATAGCATGGTAGAAAAATGCAAGGTCACCATGCTATCACCTGTAGAACGTGCGTTGTATGACATCTCCTATCTAACTTAGAGACAAAATAGGACATAAGTTAGTTGGTCCTCTTCCACAGTGCCTAGTCTAATTACAGTGTGGGGAAGATAGTCATATCAGTCCTTGAGAACTTAATAAATGAAGTGTTGCTTCTCAGCTATGAATGAGCATACAGGCGTTCTAACACCCAAGTGCAACAAATGGGTCATATGTTAAGCTGCGTATCAATTACATATTCAAATTAGGTTTTCTTCAGGCCCTGGAAGACCTGGAAGTCAATAGTTTTGGTTAAGCATCTATGAAAAGGTAGACCAGTTAGATACTCAGGTTGGTTAAACATCTATATGAAAAGGTAGACCAGTTATATACTCAGGTTGGTTAAGCATCAATGAAAAGGTAGACCAGTTAGACACTCAGGTGTGGGTGCTATAGCAATGCACTGCTGTTGTTCTTAACCTAAGACTTCGTTGCTCTTACACCACTGTATGTACATAGATTTGTTGATTGTGACTAGTGGATTAATAATAGCGAAGTTGTTCAACATTTAAGGATGAGCTTGTTCAGTAAGTTATTTGCATTACATTTAGGGTTGTACCTGTAAAAGGTTTGAGTCTCCCTATTTGGATACATAACTGCTGTGAGCTGAACTTGTTAGTCATACTCCAAAATTAGTATGTTTTCCCTTTTAAGCATTCAGTTTTCGTATTTATACTTTGGAAAGCTCTTTGGTATTCAGATATAAACCCCAAGCTCAGGGGAAAGTTATGGAAAAAACCGTTCCTCATATATTGCTGAAGAAGCTCAATGCGCTATCTTGGAGAACAAATTCACAGTGAACGCCTCCACATAAACAAACAATTGAAGGAAGGAAAAAGGCCTTTTTTAATGGCAGCTCATGACCAGACACTATGTACACATGTACGGAGTAAAACAGACGGTTAAAAATGAACGTCACCTGTATCTGAGTAGCTAGTTGCATAAAGATCAAAGATCTTCTTCATTAGGAATGTAATTAAGAAATATGCATTTATGTCGGAATAGTATGGCAGTAGGTATTATTACTGTTATTGAAGAGTATCTTACAGTAATGCTAATGATAATTATATATAAATTACATCCAAGACACTTTGCTCGAGTTGCACTACAGTGGTCAAAGTTAGAAAGATGCCTGGAGGCCTTTTCAAATCTACTTTTCATTTAGAAATGAAAACCTATTTGAATTATTATCATCATTATGAAGCACGAGCACATTCATGATGAACGTAATACATTGAGTTTTGCACCTGATTGTATGAACAACTTCAAGTTGTAAATTGGTGAAATTTTAGTAATAAGATTGTACCAAGGATTGTACTAACCTTATCTTGGGAGACACTCCTAAAAAAATTTAAACATATTCCTTATTCATTTTTATTTCAATAAATCTAAGGCTAAAACAGTGTGTGAAATTTTGTACCATTGCGTCATCTAATGCCATGTGTTCGTTGGTGCACAATATCACAAAAAATCTCTAAATGACTTAAATTACAAATCAAACGAACAAATAATGGTAACAAATAACATTACTGTAGTGTTAAAATACTAGAACATTTAATTAAACAAGACAGTTTGCAAATCTAATGTGTGAGTTGTCCTAACTTGTTGCTCAGAGTGGCTAAACATTTAAGTAACCTCAAACATAAACCTCTTAGCTCTCTGCAATACTCTGCTGTTCTGTAAACAAGTCACAGAATATCTTTACGTGCTTTAGTACAGTACCATAATTGTACTGGCAACTAAGCACAGAATACACATGCTTGTCTAAGTTAGCCCCTTGGCACATGGCTAAAAAACTTCAAGAGTGAATGTCCAAAACCCAGTTCAGTATAGTAATCCAGAGTAGAACTATTTGCCTACCAGGATCTGTTTAACTATTTAAAAAAAAAGTTGTCTGACACACCCAAAGACAAAATAAAAAAAGCTTGTTTTCTCACCAGAAGAAATACCAGTATTGATGAATTTCCCAAGTGTAAATTTCTAAAGAGAAGCAAGATACGAACTGGGACCATCTTTGCTTCAAGAGGAGGGATAACCCAATGATCTGAAGTCCTGTTGGTCCTTTCGTAATTCATGTGGATTCCATCACCTCGATTTTTATGCTGATAGGTCTATTGGCCTGTGAAATAAAGGTAATTTTACATCCTGTGATTTTAAATTGTCGTGGCAGTTCAGAATGCTGCTAAGTAAATTTCAGGTAAAAATCTAAAAATATTGGTCGTTTCTGTGACTCATTTCATGCCAAAATCTCTGAGCAAGATGTCTGTAAATTCACAGTGCAGACTAGACTGAAAAAGTTAAAGCAGAATAGCCCTGGGACATATGATAAAGTTAATTTAATACAGAATACCCCTGGGACATGAAAAAGTTAACTTAATGCAGAATACCCCTGGGACATGAAAAAGTTAACTTAATGCAGAATACCCCTGGGGCATGAAAAAGTTAAGTTAATGCAGAATATCCCTGGGGCATGAAAAAGTTAACTTATTGCAGAATACCCCTGAGGCATGAAAAAGTTAACTTAATGCAGAATACCCCTTGGGACATGAAAAAGTTAACATAATGGAGAATACCCCTAGGACATGAAAACGTTAACAATGCAGAATACCCCTGGGACATATGAAAAAGTTAACTTAATGCAGAATACCCCTGGACAAAGATGCCACTGGAAGTCTGAGACTGCAGTAGCAAAGAACCATTAAACTTCTAACAAAACAGAGAACTATTAAGGAATCCCTGAACCTCCTTGCACATACCTGTGTGCCAAGAACGCAATCTTCTGCGTCCTCCTGGCAAACTTCTGCTGTTGTGGAGGGGGCAGCCGGCGATGTGTGAGCTTCTTGCTCCTTGTCGGCTTCTTTCTCTGGAAGATGTTCCTCCTGATTGGTGGGAGGCCAGGCCTCTGCAGCTTTCCATTGACTCTCCTGAGGGTGACCGGTGGGTTACCAGAGACGAACCAGTAGAAGTAATCCCCAATTCTCCTCATGTACTCACCGATCTGCTGGCCCAGAGTTGCTAAAGGTGTCATGGGGTTCCTTGCCGGAGGTAACGCTGGATTATGGGGCAACTGAAACAAAGGATTTTCATCAATATTCTGACTTCTAATACCCTTCTAATACTGTTCAGTGACTTTAGTATATGTGGGTTAACATTCTACCTTTTTTTTTTACCCTAATTTTGGTCAAATACTTCCTTGTAGAGACTTGAGGTTGATCAACACACGCTACTTCTAGTGAACTCAATAATGATAAGGATTTGAGTCTTTTAAGTGTTATCTTTGAGACTGAGTGATTCTTGGACAGTACTACAGGTTCTCTGTTTTGTCCCTGTGGCCTCCAGCCTGTATTTTCACCAATTCCTTCTGGCCTCCACTTGCCTGGCTGTCCAACAATGGTCAACTTGACCCAGGTGAGATTTTTACCTCTCATTTAAGAACGAATCTCTTGGGACAGTTCATATGTATAGGCTAGGACTAGGCAGTCTTGTTAAGCTACTTTATGAACAATAATAGTAATTGCAATAACAATACAGCAATAGTAATAATAACAATAATGGGCCAAAGACTTAGACTTACTTGAGCTTCCTCGAACTGTCTCCTCCTAACATTATACCTCGGGTAAGTGTGAGCTCTGTGTTCTGGGGCCAAGCTGCCATCTTCTAGTCTAGGAGCAGCCGGCACAGCCACCATTGAGAGATCCGAATTGCTCTCCAGGGCCATCATGTCCTCCCCCTCCCCTCTTGGCCACGTATGGGACGGGACAACACCGCCCACGCAACAGCCGTTGCCCACAGTAGTCTCTGTAGTCTGGAATGGAACGATTTCTGTCAGTCAGGAAGATGAGCTTTTACACCAAGTAACTTGAGTGTTGAGTTCACTGGTAGCAAGTACTTTAAAGTATTTATGTCCCAGATATGTTTCCTTTTATATGTGCTGATATGGTTTTCCCAGGCAATGTCCTGTTCCCTAGGGAGAAAAAGAATGGCAGCACAAAGGTGGGAAATGGGTATTTTGTCCTTAAATAGACCAAAACTTCACTTTTTTTCTGTTATATTTTGCACACTTTGCACCCTGTTAGTGTAAAAAAATATATATATTATAGCACACACACACACACACACATATATATATATATATAATATCAAAGTACCCATTTCCCACCTTTGTGTGAGAGTGTGTGTGTGTGTGTGTTTTACTGTAGGAATAATTTTTCATGGTTTTAAAGTCATCATTCTCTATATTGTAACAGGTAGCACTAAGATGATGGTGCATTGCCTAAGCAACTCCTTACCAGCCCGATCCAAGGGACAAGACATAAAACCATATTGTTGGTGAGTAGCCATTTTAAGCCTTTGTTCAGTTTAGAAGACATTTTGAAAGACTTTTCATTAAAGCGAAACAAACAAACAAACAAACAGTAAGTGTGACAGTCTCCAGCCCTCCATACCATAGACTCACAAATGTACCGCTAATCCGCCGGCAATGAGCAACATCCTAAGAGCAATTAGACTCGCTTCCCTCCATATGTTCTTTCCCCTCCGCCGCACCATTAGGCCGAATTTTAACAACCTGGTTCGCCTGCTGCCTCATACCCCCTAATAAGGAATGATCGTAAACAAAAAGATTTACGGCCTCTAAGTAGACCGGATCGTCGTCTTACAAGTCGTAGCATCTGACGAAAAGGGTCGTCTGCCTGACCTCTTGCGGTCACTCGGGTAACTAACTAACAGATGTTTAATTTTTGTCATTCGATTCTGGCCAGATTTTGGCGGGTCTGTTATGGTGGGTCTAGGGGAATTTATGCTTCGTAGTCCCAGGAATGTGGAATCCCCCCCCCCCCCCCACCACCCCAGATTTATTACAGTTAATTCATTCTAGAGAATTCTACGGTCTTTTTGTTTTTACAAAGGTGACTATATACTAGGCCCATAGACGCTGAATGTTCATTCAAATGCGTTGTATCCGATAGAAAGAGAGAGAGAGAGAGAGAGAGAGAGAGAGAGAGAGAGAGAGAACAATCACCTAGTTATCACAAAATAATTTTTACACGATATGGAAATTTCACATCACGCAAAAGGAACTAACTTACGATTTCTCTCGCACTAATGACGGGTGATCATGAGATAGATGAAAGCTTGGGCGAATGAAATGAAACTCCCCTCCCCACCCCCTCTTATATTTCACAGAGGGGAAAGTGTTTTTTTTTAGATTAATTGCATTCATTATCTTGCCGTGAATGCTTTTTGCATGCACGGGAATAATGTACCAGGTATTCTTCTCCTGAATCCAAAAAGTATCCCTAAATCATGCCGCTGCTGCGTTGTACATTTCGTTGTTTGTCGTTTGTGAAGACAACGACAGCCTAGTTTACAGACATTATACGTTACACACCAAAATAGAAGTATAGGCCTAATTTACAAATAGCCCCATAGTACTATATTGGTGGTGTAATGTAACGAGTTCGTAAAGCTAGTCTTCCATTGCCTTTACAGACATCAAAACAATGAAATTTGCAATGCGGCAGCTGCGTGATTTCCCCCTTTGCAAAAAAAAAATCTTCGTCCGTTAGTCGTTAATAAGAGAAAGAGGGCGGTTCGTCAGCGGTAGAGGAGACAGAGGCGGTGAGAGAGAGCTTCCGTCAACTTGGTCTAATGTATTCCAAAAATTATGATTCCGCCTTTGTTGTAACTTTACACGCGTCTCGCCTCTTCGAAAAGCATTTCCGCCTTTCGTTTCTCCTTCCCGCGCCCACTCAGGGCTACTGGGCCGCTTAAGGACACCCAATTGAATGAAAATCCGCCATAGAGCGACTTGCACATCCTTATAGCCGCGTAGACGCTGAACCGAACCTGTTATAATTATTATCCGCCTTTGAAGATGTTCTAACGGTCTTTATGGTAAAATACGTATCTCTCGTTTGGTGTTCACGTGACGGACGAGCACAGAGAGAGAGAGAGAGAGAGAGAGAGAGGCTTTAGTTGAAGAGGGGGGTCTTTGCACTTTGCATGAAAAAACGAAACAGTTATGGGAGTTATAACTGTTTAACTGTTGGTTGGGAAGGTCCAGTGATGGATGTGGTTAGGAAGATATATATATATATATATATATATATATATATATATATATATATATATATATATATATATGTGTGTGTGTGTGTGTGTGTGTGTGTGTGTGGTGTGTGTGCATAGGTCTAGGCCTATATATGCTTGTACGTTTGTACTACGAGATAGAGATATATAGCACTGATACTAATAAGACATGCAATAAAACTATTTTAATAAAAATATTTTCTAAAGCTAATGACAGAGCAGACACGCCATTTCAAGAGCAAAAACCACACAATCAGTAATATATATCTAAAAATTTGTAAACAATTAAAGCATAGGCCTACTACACCTCTCATCTCTTCGCTCTGTCAAACGGCAGTAGTATAATTTGCACTGGCAGGAGATTATCGTGTTTTTAACAAATTCCTTGCAATTTGCAACGTGGTATATGTCATTACTTAAGCTTCGTTGTAAGTGGAGCCGAGATGTACCGTGTGGGCACCCGCATTCATATGCACGTGGATAAGTTTAGGCCTATATGCGCGTGTATAAATTCATAAATACAAAGGTAGGCCTAAACCAGATTGAAGATTAATGCTAATTTTAACAGTTCTATAGATCCTGCATCGATTTAAACTATTTAACATACAAGTAACGCCACGAAAAGATTTAGAAATAACAAAAAACTAATAAAAAAGTTAAGACCTCGACTCATTAACCAATGACATCTGCGACGCGTCGTCGTCGTCTACTGCGCATGCGTCAGACGTAGAATCACAACCGCGCAAATGACAACAAAAACAACAACATAAAATTGGCAAAAACAACTTAGCGGCGATGCTTGTGGTTCAGATGTTGGGTCAGTGAGGTTTTATCTCTCTCTCTCTCTCTCTCTCTCTCTCTCTCTCTCTCTCTCTTCAAAACCCAAAAATATTCATAATCTGGTCTCTTATACTATAATTATGGCACATATTCCTCTCTCTCTCTCTCTCTATCCAAAACAATCTCTCATAATAGGTACATATTCTTTTCTCTCTCTTTCGTTTTTGTATGACCCTTGATAACTGTTTGGATATCTATCTATTAATTACTCAAAATAAGTGCATTTATATATACATATATAATAAGAAATATGAAAAGAAATATATAAACACTTAACAGATACACTTTGAATACACTTTCACTGCATTGCGCGGTTATCACAATTACCAGAACATGCACACCCTAACATTGCGTGTATGTGTGTGTGTAAATAGTGTGTGCGCGTGTATACATTCGTCCATACATTCACACACCGCCTGTGAAATTGAACACAAGCGAAACGAAAGAATTTTCTTTTTTTTTTTTTTTGTCAACTGAAACGAAAAAAATGATAGAAAGTTCATATTTTTTTGCCAAATGAAACGTAAAGAAAAAAAAGAAGGTTCAATTAAAAAAAATAATCCAATTAAAAACTTCACCACTTAAGAACAGAAGCCAGAAATGGAAAGTTTTTAAAACACTTATATAAAGTAAAAGTCGCCGTAGATCTCTCTTTCTCACCCTTTATTAGTATTATTATTTTCTACCTTCTTCTGAGGCGGCGTTCCATCTCCCCGCACGTGAACTGGGCCTGAGAAATCATCTTATCTCCCGAATTCTCACTTCTGGAGAAACTCGGCAAATGGAGAAAATCAGTCATAAGCGTCTTTGTGAACTAATTTTATATATATAAATTATATATGATTGGCGCGAATTGAGCGCGCAAGCGCGTTGATTGTGATAGCTTTGGGAGGTTCGGTTGTTTGTTTGTGTTTGTGACGGTTAAGCATGGTCGGATATCCAGATCAGAGCGGCACCCGGTCAAATAAAACCATCTATAGCGAATATACGTAGGTACTTACATAGTCTGACCATCATATATATAATATATATATATATATATATATATAGATATATATATATATATATATATATATATATATAAAAGATATATGTGCATGTATATATATATATATATATATATATATATATATATATATATATATATATATGTATATGTATATGCATATATATATATGATAATATATATATTATATATATATATAATATATATATATATATATATATATATATATTATATATATATTACGCCATATCACAGAATGCGCACAAAATTCACCTCGATCAGACCAACATTCATTTTTAAAATCCCTTTCATATTTCCAAAAAAAAAAAAGTCAATGAAGAGGATAAATTAAGACTCCAAATTTGAACTCAGATTACCTCGACTATTCCAGCACAAACAAACAAAGATTTTAAAAAGTGATCTTCCTCAAGAGAAAAATTCAGTCAACCCGCCACCGGAACCGGATGAGATACATACCTGCTCATGGTCGTGTCCGCGATGCAACTGACGATCGTGAGTTTCGCGTAGCACTGAACGACTCCAGATGAAGAGGGGAAAAAGTGAGTTGTCGGTTTGTGAACATTATCTCTTTTAATTAATTCTATCAGAATACCAATTCCTGTATTTTACCTTACTCCAATACTCGTTTTTTAAAGTAACTCTTTAGATAATTAGGTATTATCACCATTCTAGTAAGGTTCGAAAGAGGAAAATTAAATTCTATTGTAAAAAAAAATGGGTGTATTTAACATATGGCAACTCTTCCCCCCCCCCCTCTAGCCTGGCCTATATCTTATATATAACTGTAAACATAATTGTAAGTAAAAAATCGACGCTAATGGCTGAAAGAGAATGCGTCTCGCTCACTTGATATTTGAATTTGTGATTAGACCTGATTAAATTCGCCTGAAATTCGCGAAATTCTTCCTGAATATTATTAATTCATATAGTATATATATATATATATATATATGTATATATATAGTATATATATATATATATATATATATATATATATATAATTTTGTGTCGTTATTATAATTCCCGGCTTCTGTGAACTGCGTTAGAATATTGGAAATTCCTCTCTCTCTCTCTCTCTTCTCTCTCTGTCTCTCTCTCTCTCTCTCTCTCTCTCTCTCTCTCTCCCGAAGACATAGAATCTCCACTCATAGATATGAATTTTTTAATAACATTAAGAAAAAAATTTTGGAAAGCAATTAAAAAAAAACACCAAACTTTGCAATAACAAAAATCATCTTTATTCAGACAGTGCACAATGTATGCCCTTCTTGCCCTATAGATCTTATAAATTATTTTTCATAGTTACTTTCCTGTAGAGTATAGTAGTATATATGGATATTCTACAGTTTCATTTAGAAGGATATTATTCCACTGTTTAATACATAAGGTATTATTATGAGCTTATTTTGGTAGACATAATTGTTTTTATACATACTGCATTTTACACTTCAACTGAGAAACATTACTACTCTACACTACAATTCAGCTGGGAAACATTACCATTGCATGTTACACACTAACTGGAAAACAGTGCTGCTGTACATTACACTTCAAATGAGAAACATTACTACTGTAGATTATGCTTCAACTGAGAAACGTTACTACTGTAGATTACACTTCAACTGAGATGCATTACTACTTTGCATTGCACTTCAACTGAGATGCATTGCTGTTCAGTTGAAAAACATTACTACTGTAGATTTCACTTCAGCTGAGAAACATTAATACTTTACATTGCTATTTAGAGAGAAACATTACTACTCTACATCACTGCTCATTTGAGAAACATTACTACTGTAGACTACACTTCAACTGAGAAACATTAATACTTTAAATTGCTATTTAGAAACATTATTATTGCATATTATACTTCAGCTTAGAAACATCACTCTGCCACGCTGCACAATCTTAGAGATCACGAGTGCCATTCAGTTGACCTTCTGTCAGCACGGGCTCTTGCACCATGAACAAGCCTGAATAGATGTATTGGGCTTTTCTTCTATTGGAAATGCTTCTCGCAGATGGTAGCGTGTTCCTCTATGCAGTCTCTGTCGTTGAAATAATGGGCTCTCTCCGCTTCCAGAATCAGGCAGTTTTGTGATGTTTGTCCTGCAGGCTCCTTAAGAAGAAATTTATATATTTATTAGTAGCAATAGTAGAGGTATTAGTGTTATTATTATTATTATATTATTACTCACTAGAGAAGTAACAGGCACAGCTTCATTACAGTCAAAAATAAAGTCTGTATTGTAAATCATACACTTGGAAGGTTATTATTATTATTTAATTGTTATTAGGTTATGATGATGATATGATGAATGATGAATGATATGATGATTAATGATGATCTGAAGACCGTAAAGTTCTATCTGTATTCTGTTAATATTATATATATATATCTATATATATATAATAAATATATATAGTATCTATATATGTGTGTGTGTGTGTGTGTGTGTGTGTGTGTGTGTGTGTGTGTGTGTGTGTGTGTGTATTGTAAAATTGAAATCCAAAAAGAACAATTCAAAATAATAGATTATGTCAAAAATCCTGACCATCTAACTACCCTCGAGTCGTTATACATTAAGAAACTTGTTCCTTCACTCCACAGCAATACCTCCTCAGCAACTCTATACCTGGCATAGTTGACGTCGTCATCGTCAACTGATTTTTAGTCATTCCATCTTCTCTCTATATTGTGGACGGTTGGTGTTTGGGTTGTTCTCTCTCTCTTTTCCTTTGTTTGTTTTTACTTTGATTTTTAATTTCTAAGACTATTTTAATATTTGTGAGTTCCTTTGTTTTTATTATTGAATGTTATTTATGTGTCTCTTTGCTCTTTTACAGACTGATGATGCACAGAAGTTTCATGTGCGAAACGTTTCGTTGATAATAAACTCGATTCCTTTTATATAGACAGATAGATACATAAATATATGTCTGTTTGAATGTTTCTAAAATATGGACACGTTCAGAGAGTAAACTATGAACCTGCCACTAAGGAATGGGCTTTGAATATACCTGTTCATAAATGAGTTTAGCCACTAAACATCAAACTCACCAGGTAATAGGACCCGTAATCTTCCTTTCCTATGGCCCAGAAGGGACTCCCGGATTCGACAGCCTTCCCGTTCACCCAGACCCACTTTCCCTCCGTCTCCGTGTCATTGGCGCCAATCCAGTAACTCTCGTGGTCGATACCTGTAGAGAGAATGGCGAAGAGAGAGTTTGCGAGAGCGATGCCTGACTCGCACATTGGCGATGCAAGACTGTGCACGTCGTAATGGCCGAAAGTTTGCTCATTATGACACTATTGCGATGTAATTATGACAAAGTTGCCAACAATCGCCATGAATCGTAACCTTGTCGCCGAGTTTGGTGACGATCGCCAAGTGACAATGGGTGTGCAACGCCACCCAATATATATGCAGTTGAGTTGCAACATTTGTCGCCGTGTCATTGTGCAAGACGCAACACTGACACAATGGCGTCACAATTTTGTCTTAATTAGGTTGTGCATAATGTAACTCACAATTGCAACATGTGCCATACATGTCAGACATCCGCCATCACTTGGTGCACATCGCCAAACTCGACGACACGGTTACGATTCATGGCGATCTTGTTGTAATTGCATCATAATGGCGTCGTTATTCGACATTACGACGTGTGCAGCCTTGAATCGCAAATGTGTGAGTCGGGCATTAAACGTGGAATTACGTCATCCATAGACACTGTATTACACACACAAGAATATTTTTTGATAGGTGCCCCATTGCTCCCCTTATGTTATCATCATCTGTTCATATTAATAGTGTTTAATCAGATTTATAAGATTTATCTCAAATAACAATTTTGTATACATTGAAAATACTGGTCACTTTATCAGAAGCGTATGTAATTGTAATAACCAGGATGCCGGCTTAACTTCTCGAATTCGTCACAGATTTTGGATACGCTTGTCGCTACGAAGCCTTGGATCCAAATGCAAGAATATGAGGTAATTCTGACATCCATAGCGGGATTCGAACATGCATCTTGAGCATCAGAACGAGGTCACGTGACACCAAAATTACTTCACATTCTCGCATTTGGATTTCGAGAAGTTAAGGGGCCATTATGGTTATTACAACTACATTCTTGTATTTCCTATCTTAGAAACGAGTTTCCTTGTATCATACACTGTAAAATTATTGTAATGCGTGATTTTAGAAGGATTCCTAAACAACCCTTTATTTCCTCCTTCCCTCGTCCCAATTTTGCATTCAGGATTCCGCAAAGGGTGTTATTGAAAGGGGAAACGTTTGATAATCTCTGGAAAAGCCTGAGAACTTATACTATGTATGTGTTCCCGACTTACCTTCACCTCGGATGAATTTGAGGAGGTCGTAATAAAACTGGACATCGTCGACGACCACCAATTCTGAGTTCAATTCGTGGCACAGGTACCTCGATTCCTCCCAAGGACTCTTCAGGAATGGCTCCACGAAGACACAGCGGGCTCGTAGTACGACGAAAGGACTCTCGCATTTGCTGGGCTTGGGCGTTTGGGTGGTATAAGACCAGGTTGCCGCAGACGCAGAGTAACCGAAAACTCCCGTCTGAGGATGATGGCAAGTTGCAATGAGCACCATGTTAGATTAGCCCTCGTGTCTTGGGGTTTGATACAAAGTGGGAAGAAGAAGAGGAAAGCAATCCTTTTTTTTTTATCATTTTCTTTCGTAAGCAAACTATATCGACCCCTAACCTGTTCCCAGCGCTGGAAGGAATTTTAAAAATTAGATTCTAGCGTTTTAATTTTAATTTTAGAAATTCTTAACAATTTCATGGTCATGGTTAGGTGTGACACTGCTAAAGCTTTGAGGCATACTAGTTGCAGTGGAGGAGTTCTCTCTCTCTCTCTCACTCTCTTTCACTTTATATATGTAGCATATATTATATGTGTGTGTGATTGTGTTTGTCTGCGTGTGAATAAATACTACACAATGCCTTACTGCAGTTTGAGCCACGAGCAGGAAGAGAACCAGCAAAAGCATCTTGAATGCGAGCAGATGTCACTGAGCCACCACTCTGAAGTCAGATGTCACTCTAGAATAGTATCCAATTCCACACTTGTATTATAAAGAACCTGGCCATTAGATAATGCTGGGTTATCTCTCATCTTTTTTATCAGCTTTCTAAAAGAGTTTGTTGCTTGAGAAGGTTAGCATATGTTTTATTGTTGGTTACCTGTCTTTTAAAATGTGCTTTGTGTGTGTGTGTGTGTTTTATCAGGTTGTGGAGTCGTGAAGATGTCACGTGGATGTCATGTGATTTTCAGGTATTTGCAGTACACACACACTCACCCACACACACACCCACACACACTCACCCACACACACACACACACATATGTGTGTGCATTAGAATCAATAAAAAATTCCTGGAATATTCTCTCTCTCTCTCTCTCTCTCTCTCATGATATATATATATATATATATATATATATATATATGTATATATATATATATACATATATATATATATTATATATATATATATACATATATATATATATATATATATATATATATATATATATATATATATGCACACACACATACACACACACACACACACACACACATATATATATATATATATATAATATATAATATATATATTGACTATATATTATATGTATATATATATTGAATTTATAATATTGTTAAAGATTCTAAGCCAGAACCAAAGAAAATAAAGTCTTTTTACCAAGTTTCATGCATGTTTGTCTATATGCAAGTTGCCCCTTCTAAGTGAAAGATTCCATGCTTTCCATTCTCTTGAAAAAGCTATCTCTTCTCCCATTGGTTGTTGGAATTACCCCCTACAGAGCTGAGAATTGAAAAGGATTGGGAACCAGCGGCTCACTCTCAGAAGAACGCCAGACCTACAATAGGTCAGATCTCCTCCTGCACCCAAGATGCCGACTCCTCCCCCCCCCCCCCCCTTTTGATCTGCTTCCCTATGCTGTCTGGGAAGTCCAAGTATATTTTTAAAATTCCATAGTGCATGGAGACATCAAGGAGAAGCCCACCAGCCCTCAATATCCAGGTACTGTAAGAGGAGTTCCAGTTCAGCCAGGGAGTTGTTTTACCTTTGTCTGTATTTCATTTCCTTTTTTCCAAGGCGACTTGTGTAGTTTCTCATTCCCCCATCTGGGCTCAATTCTGTAATTACTCCCTGTGATACTAGTAACATCCCCCCTAGTGAATTCAAGCAACTAAATAGTTCTCTTTGTAAATTTCCCAGTCATTTCATTCCCCCCATGCGTGGCCTTTTTGCAGACAGACACTGTGCCTGATTGTGGTTGGAGGTGGAAATCCTTGGAGCAAGCTTGCAATTTTAATCCGTTGCGGAAAATCTCTGAACGCCTTGACAGGATTGCTCCAGCCATGTGTTCCGGTGGATCGACAAAGCGACCCCCAATTTTTTTAGTCTCCTGGACCTCTGTAAATTCATGCAAATACAGTGCATTTAAAACTACAGTGCAGCTTTTATGTAAATTCCTCCTTCCTCAGTAATACCGGCCTTATGCCTGAGTAGTTAGATTTTTTCCTCTTTGTTATGATCCCTTGTCCTCCATTCAAGGCCAAATTTTTCAGTGTTAATTATATTTCCTAGGAGTGATCGAGGTGAGTTCAGAATAATATATATATATATATATATATATATTATACTATATATATATATATAATATATATAATATATATATTATATATTAATATATATATATTAGAGATGCAACGATACACAAATCGATTAAAGTTGGACATAAAAAATTACCTTATACTGTCTTGCATATCTCCTGGGAAAATCAGCACCTGACGATACTGTTAACCACAAAAAAATCAGGAGTGAAGTAGAAATTTTCTTCCATTAAATTTAGGCGAAAACAATAGATTTGTTTTTCCGTAATCGCAGACGACTTTGAAGTCGAAGATAGAAGGTAAGTTGCACTCATTTTTATTTTTATTTTTTTTTTTGTGGGGGGGGGGGGGGGGCTGGAGGGGAGTGGTCGTCCGCAGTTTAGAAGACTTGATGCTGCAGGATATTATGTCTATAAACATTCAATTTTGGTTTACATTTTGCTTCTCAAAGCTCGATCCTATGTACGTTAGGTTGGCGGGATGCTTATTTGAATGCCCAAGGAGACTAAGGTACCATCATATTGTCCCTTTTATATCAAGGATTTTTGTTGAAATAAAGCTTAATGAAGCTTTACATAGGTCCTGAAATCTGAAAAATTATCTCAAAATACAAAGCATTTCTTAAAGACTAATTTAGAATACCCAGTGTGCATATTAACCCTGTGGTATTGAATGCCCATTCCTAGATTATCATTTTGTGCTATCCTGTATAAGTTGGTAGCTGTAGGTACGAGGAACAGAACACCTACTTTTGTGTAGTAATCAGTTGCTATTATGGTAAGATTAGCTGTGGAAAAGGTCTAAGAACCTTGAAAACTTAAATATATTGTATTTTTAACAGTTTCGTTTCATTCATAAGCCTGCTAAGAGACTGTAAATAAATACATTTAAGGTTTATTTCTTACAGACAACTGCTGCACCACTCTTTCATCCTCTCTCGCTAGGGCACCTGGTAGTACCCTACCCCTGCTTAATGTTTTCAAGTTTCCAACGAAATTCAAGGTTAATCAAACTTAATGAAAGACCCACGTCCATTTATATGATCTCATAGTACGTATAACTTCGGTCGGATAGTCCAATTTGGAAGACTGACTATATGTATCAAATCAACAATATTGAAGTTGAATCAGTTTCCTATTGCAATACCCTGTATAGGTAGCTTTTTTTGTGGCAAGGATCTTTTAGTACTTACATCTGTTTGTATGAGTTTTCTTCCACATCGACTATATAATAATATGGAAGAACATAAGAGTCTTGTAATGATACAAGGGCTGTCGTTTATAATTTTTTTTCCAAGACTGAACGACGAGAATAAACCTCTCTTCATGAGATTTCGTTTCCACAAATATTTTCTGCCTTACTGCCTTTCGTCCAGCCAATGATATTGAAGTACTACCTGGCATCTTTCTGTTATGTTAATTGAAAATATGAATAAAACTGAGCTCAGATAATCCTGTAGAGGTATAGATGGCCCACTTAATAATATATGCATAAAAGAGGTACACTAGTTTATTTCGTTGCTTCAAATAATATCGAGGGGTATAATTGTAATTTGATTCTGTTAGATACGTGTTTTTTTTAGGATGAGAGTATAAAATTAGGCTCACAAACACTCATGGATAGTGTCTGGGATATTTCTCCTGAAGTCAAAAGACAATAACATATTGGTAATCCAATACCCGTTGATTTAATCCTTACACGATACTTTTTTTGTTACCCTGTGTCTGCCTCCCGTTTTTTATGACCAAGGAATCTAAAGTAAGGTACATGTTGCATTGTATACCTATCAAAGGCTTCACTAAAATAAAGTCAATCAAGCTTCATGAAGTCTCTAAATCCTTCATGATACTCTCATAGTACTTTTTTTGTTCTTAGAGTCAGTTTGCAAAACTTTATTTACGAATTAAGCAAAGAATACTCAAGTTACTTAGATAAGTTTCATTTTGTAATACCTTGTATAGATAAGTTTCATTTTGTAATACCTTGTATAGATAAGTTTCATTTGGAATACCCTGTATAGGTAAGTTTCATTTTGTAATACCCTGTATAAATAAGTTTTATTTTGTAATATCCTGTGTAAATAACTTTCATTTTGTAATAATCTGTATAGATGTTTCATTTTGTAATACCCTGTATAGGTAAGTTTAATTTTGTAATACCCTGTATAAATAAGTTTCATTTTGCAGTTCCCTGTATAGGTAAGTTTCATTTTGTTATACCCTGTATAGGTAAGTTTCATTTTGTAATACCCTGTCTAGGTAAGTTTCATTCTGTAATGCCCTGTGTAGGCAAGTTTCATTTTGTAATATCCTGTATAGATAAGTATGATTTTATAATACCCTGTATAGATAAGTTTCACTTTGTAATACCCTGTGTAGATATGCTGTTTGGCAAGGATCTTTTAGTACCTACTCTTGTTTCGTAACAGTCATTATTTACATAGTAAATTAGGTATGAGAGACACAAGAGTTTCAGAACAATCAAATCAATTTATTGGTTATTTTGATCTAATGAATTAAGCTGTTGGACGAAAATGAACTAATGATTAGAAGGTTTCTTTACCACATCTAACTTCTGCGTAATTCTGTCTTTCTCCCCAGACAAGGATACTCAAGTACCAGCATAATTTTGTCTCAGGGATTGAATATACTAATAAATTGAGCTTAAATATACATTGAGAAGTATAGATATCCCTCCTATGTCGTTGTGTTATTATAATGGTAATTTGTTTCAGAGGAGTGGGTTCCAATAAACTGATTGATAGATAAATTCGAAGGATATTAATACATGTCCATTTTGTATCACCCTGTGTATGGGACCAGCCAAGGATCTCCAAGCAACACATTATCAATTTCATGCAACATTCAGGTTTAGTTAAATTGATGCTTATTTAAGCTGAAAGTCACAATAAAAGCTTTAAAACACTCATGGGTAGTAGTTATGATATTTCTCACTAGTTCAAAAGATAAGAACATACTGATAAACCAAGACACATCGACGTAAAGTATGAGGGATACTTTTTGTGTCTCCCTGTAAGGTATGCTTGGTAGGGTGCGTTCGATTTGAATATGTAAGTACACCCATCTTTGTCTGATGGTACCTATAATTGAATATGCTTACGAAATAACCAGGTTATGTTGTTTTAAGTTTACGTTATTTCTTTCCAATTATTTTCAATGTCACTTGTTCCATCAGGCACTAAACAGAAATTTAATTCGACTTTGGGTGCAATGGAGCTGTTGTCAGCAAAGTTTTTTTATATCAGTTGTGAATATGCTACGTATTTACCTTCAAAATGTAATATAATTAGTTTATTCCAATGATTAATAACGTAATATTGTTATATATTTAGCATTATTTGCCAAAAATACAGATAGTACAATTTTTTTTTCAAACTAACTCAAGGAAACGTATCACCAAACAATGGCGGCCAAAGTGGACCGAACCAAAACAGTATAAGTTCTACAGGTAGATCTACAGTACTATATCGCGGCGGCCTAGAATATGGCAGTTGCGGCTTTCAATGAAGTTTTACCTCCTGAACTAGAATTTTAAGTAAATATTTATTCGGAAGAGTGTAATTAACCCCCGGGGGCCAGTACTAAACACAGAAATACATTGGACGCCCCAATCCCTAGTGGCTCTCGTATCCGCGGTTACGTTCCTTGCAGTCCGTGCGGAACTATGCTGTAGAATTACCACCTCCCGATGTTACTTAAGACTACCCATCCCTATTTTTCATATTTTTACGTATTCTAGGCCTTGTTAGTTTGACCCTAGGCCTAATATATTTCCAGACAAACTTGAGGACAGAGAATGGTGACGATAAAGTAATTTTGAAGTGAATAATAGACCATTACAATCAATAAATACTGTAATGGTGCTGGACTTTGATGGACACCCTGTAGACAGGTATTCCTAGGGTATACGTAGTTTTTTTTTTTTTTTTTTTTTTTTTTTTTTTTTAACGCATCAAAACAATGAATTTCTTCTCAATACTACATCCTAACCTGCTCAAATGCATGGCTAATAAAAGGGAAAAGGTATCATTTCCTAGCCATTTTTGCAAGGGTTTTTGTAATTATTTTTTGCATGGTTTTTTTTCCTAGCCATTTTTGCATGGATTTTTTTATAGCCATTCTTGCATGGTTTTTTCTTAACCATTTTTTAATGGTTTTTTCATGGCCATTTTTGCATGAAACACCCAAAATGGTTTTTCATCCAAAAACGGTTAGCTGGAATCTTCAAAAATGGCCGGCTGGAGTCTTCCGAAAAATTACCAAGTATGTTTATATACTTAATTCACTGGTATTTCCATATAAGCATTCCGCATCGTTCGTCCCCGCGAATACGGAAGCCACCAGGAATTGGGGCGTAAAGTGTATTTTGCCGTGTTTAGTACGAGCCCCTGGGGGTTAATTACAGTCGTCCGAATAAATATTACTTAAAATTCTTGTTCAGGAGGTAAAACTGTATAGAAAAACCGCAACTGCCATAGTCTAGATCTACCTAATTTCCATAAACTGGCAGTAAATAAGTATCTGGAACGTCCTGACCTAATCTAGTCTTTCTTTCCTAACCTGACTCAGCTCGCCATGCTCGGTCTGGTTACTGTCTTGTCAGGTGTATTTTAAGATGAAAAATTAGTTATCTTTATGACGCTTTGTATGTAACGTGGAACTATTTATCAAGATGGAAGCTGGCCAGCTAAACTTAGGTTTTACCTACATTAATGTTGAGACCTTCTGTACATTCATTTAGTTTTAATGTATTCTATTGTGTTGGTCTTTTCCAAGGTAACAATGAATATTGTAAGATGAATTGAGATTTTTTCAAGAGAATATATTATTATTATAAATGATATCCTAGGTCACAGATGAAAAGCACTAAACTAAAGACATTGTATCTAAGTCGTCACTTGCTCAGCCTCATAGGCCTGTATTATATACTCAGTTATCAACTTTTATGAAATGGCACCGTGGAAAAGGTACAAATGACTTCAAGAGAAGTTTAAAGTTAATAAAGTCAATTGTTTTATTGGCCTAGTGACAAGTCGTACCAAGTTACAAACCTAATTGCATTTGTTTGTTTGTTTGTATGGTGTTTTTACGTTGCATGGAACCAGTGGTTATTCAGCAACGGGACCAACGGCTTTACGTGACTTCCGAACCACGTCGAGAGTGACTTCTATCTCCAGAAATGCACATTTCTCACACGTCAATAGAATGCCCGAGAATCGAACTCGAGACCACCGACTAGGTGGCAGGCCAAGACCATACCGATCACGCCACTGAGCCGCTTCTAATTGCATTTGGATTCTTGTTCATGTATCCCGTTTGGATCTTTCTGAATTGCTGCAAAATTCTTAAGTCAAATTACTTGTATCCCGTTCAAAGGGGCTAATTTATTTTTTTTAAAAGCAGTTGTGTTAAAGTACAAGTGTACATAGTCACATAATATATTCCTGTTATTGCAGTGGACGTGATATTGGACTTGGCCTAGTTAGCTTATGGCATTGGCAAGATGGATTATTTACTGGAACTGTAAAGACCTCTTAACAGGTAATTATATACTTGTCCATATTAAATTTGGAAGTGAAGTATGTCATGGTTCATGAAGCCAACTGTACATAATTTATGCTAATGTGATAGATAATTTATGTTTTTATGTAAGCCATGCAATGGTACTAGAAAACTAATCAGTATTTTTTTCCCATAGATTGGCACAGGTATCAATAGATTTTCTTTCTGGAATCTTAAGTCTGTTATTTTCTAGTGTGTTGTTTGTTTTTTGTTTTTTTTTAATATCCAGCAGAACATAGCCACATTTTATTGGCATCTTACATTTATATAGATATAAATGTATATTCAGAACAGCTCTTGAGTTATGCATAGTCTTGCTTATAGTTGCTAGCAGAGTATAGTCCCATTAGTCTTGAGGGCATTCTTATAGAATTCTTTACAGCTTACAGGATACAGTAACTCATGTTACTTAATGTTTTCAATTGCAGAGCGCTGTAGCATAACCATGCGTGTGTCCATAATGGAATATTTCTCTCTCCCTCTCATCCAAACTCCAGTTTCAGTTAGAAAACCTTTCGACACCCATGCCTTCCTTCACGATGTCTCCTTGGATGGACTAACCAGTCTTTGAGACATCCTAATCCTTGTAACTCCTTGCTGTATTGTGGCAGAGCTAAGAGAAGTCTCGACAAAATCCAACTTGGTCTCCAAACAGCAGCAGTAACATGCCTTCACAAATCATAGATGCATCAGGAACCATCTTTACGTCATCTGAGCAGTGAATGGTATGATTCTTTCAGTTTTAGTTTTATCTGATGGTTCTGTTTCAGAAATCTTGAAGCGCTTTGGTTTTTTTTTTTTTTTAATCATAGGAAATTATAATTTGAGTGGTTTTAGCTGCTGGATGAATACTGATTTTTAATTGACTCAGAGGTGATAGGGACGTTTTCTATGATTTTTAACGAGACCTTTAATTGCTGCATTGATAATTTATGATCTTGATCATTGAAAACCGGCAATCTTTCTGAGAGAGTGACCCCCACGGGTTTTAACCCGGTATTGTATCCACCTTTGCTGCGATTCTAGTACAAGCCCGTTGGGGTTTACCATGAAAACAAACAAAAAGGCTGTAAATATCGTAAAGATAATGAATGACCACCAAGGAATATTAGTCCAAGGTAACAACCCACGAGAACCCTTGGAGGTCACTATCTGAGAAAGATCCAAAACAAGTTACGTATATCCCGTCACATAAAATTTACCTGAAAATTTTTTGGGTAAAATTGACTTGAAACTGATTGATGTTGACTTAACCTTTCTGTTCTTCCATCCCCACAGGTTCACTACAAAATACTGGATGAAGAATGAAAATAAACAAATACTCAGGATAAAGGTTCTTTAATGCTAACAGATGTTGTGACATATAGAGCTACATTCATAGATTTAGCTTTTAAATATAGTCTTCTAAAACTATATATTTTTCTTTTTAAGGGCATTCAGCCATTATTCTTCTAAAAGGCTGTTTTCTAGGTTGTAAATTAGCCTCTGATCTCACACTTTTGTATTTTTACTCTCAAAGATGAGGTATTTTTTTCCAAAAATATTCCACTTTTCTAGTGACATAGTAATGTTCCCTTTAAAACTTGAAATTATAGATTTCATTTACATTTGTCACCATATTTTTTTCTTAGTTTTGAATTCAGATAATATTAATGCAATCAACAAAAAATGTTGAAGGTTGGGTGTTTAATGGGCTTTTGTACCTTGTGAGATATTGCCTCTTGCACTAAAGTTATGTGATTTTTTTGCAATAATTCAATTATGTTTAGCATTTACACAAGGAAAGGGCATGAATAAATTTTTTTTTGTAAACTTGTGGTTTACTTCTTATTAAATATTTGTAAAGCATTGTTTTTAAAGAAATTGAAATTTAAGCAATGTTGGGTGAACATTACCCTAAAAGATTTAATTCAGTTTTTATGTCTAAAAACCATGCTCTTTTTATATATGTACAGCTTAAATTTGTCTCATATTTAACTTGGCTTTGTAAATATAAGCAGGACACTCATATAATGTAATTATGGTAACATTTTCATTAGTACAGAACTACCTTACATATTTTTGAACTCAATACAGTATTTTAGTTATAATGAGAAAGACAATTAGTCCAGAGCCTAAAGTAGTTGATTTGAAATTGAAAGCAGTTGCCAATTCTTTATGGGAATCGGGATGTTACATTGTCTTTCCTATTTAAGAATAATGATTTAAGGTAACTGTTCTTTAATGAGGTGTCTTAACAAGGAATATGCAAACTCATTTTGTTTTTGAGAGTAATAAGTTTACCTTGGGGCCTAAGGAATATAGATTTCTATACGGATTTACCTCTTCTCACATGTAACAAATTCAAATCCAGTTGTAATCAGTATGTGAATGAGAACCGTAAAATGGCGCTTTGTATTTTTACTTTCAAAGATAAGTGTTTTTTTTTATTCCACTTTCCAGATAAGTAATACAATAATGTCCCCTTTAAGATTTTAAATTATAGATTTATTTGTCACCCTTTTCATAGTTCTAAATTCAGATGATAATGATAATGCAATCAACAAAAATGTAAGCTAGGGTGTTTTTCACATCAGCCTCTTCAAGGATTTTTATACCTTGTTTAATAGACTTTTTTACCTTGTGAAATATAGACTCTCCCATTAAGTGATCTGGTTGGTTGCTATAATCAGTTATGCATAGTATTTACACAAGGAAGGGCTATTAATTCACTTTAGAGAAGTGTTTTATAATAGCTTGTGGTTCACCTGTTACTAAATATTTGTAAAGCGTTGTTTACAAAGAAATTGACATTTTATTTTGAAATTTTAGACTGTCAGGATTTGTGTACAAAGTGCTAGCATGCAGTCAAACTATTTAAGTTCAGAACTCAAAAGTGTACGAAGTTTTTATTGGCCTGATACCATCTTTCTTTCATCAAAGTGAATGAGGTAGATAGAATATTTTGGGTTGAAGCTTGTGTCTGTAGTCTCTGAAGGTAACATAGGGTTTGGTAGTATATTTTCTGGTAAAAGATCTTTTAGAGTTGAATTTAGGTTCCTTTATCGTGTTTTTTAAGTAGAGCCCATGTACTGAAAGGTTCAAATTAACAACATAATAACAGAGTCAATTTTCTAAGGGATCATGCAAAAACTAAAGCAAAATTAATAAGTACTGTAAAGAGACAGATTAGCAAGGTAATAGCACATATTACCAAAGTTTTAGCTTAATCTTTTCCCTGAAATGACTGGAACAGCGAGGTTTCCAGCAATGTACTTGTTGTTTTAGATTTAGCTGATCGTATGCCAGCACAGGCTCTTGCTCATAGAGCAGCCCCTAACCAATGTACTTACCCTAAAAGTTTCAGAATAATGTGGATTGAAGAACCCCATTTTTGTAAAGAGTTGGATTAGAAATTTTGATATGCTGTGAAGATCAAATTATTTTCTTGTGGCTTAGTTTCAATTTACAAAGTTGGTAGGTTTATATATATTAAATTTTAATAGTAGGTGTGAGTGATCCTGCTTATATATTTTATTTACTGTGCTATAAGTTGGAAGTTTTAAGAGCCATCTGTTCATGTAACTGTAATTCCATTTCATGTTATTTGACCCAAGATCTTTTGTTTAACAGATGTAAAATGGAAAGAATAAAAAATAAAGATGGCCACTCCCTCATGTGCTACACGGCCAGGCAGTGCGGTCACTCCACCAGAGGCTTTGGATCCCCAGAATACACCTGAAAGGATTACGGATGTTTGAGAGGATTCTATCTCACCACAGTCCCCACTGAATTGACGTTTTCTGAATCATATGTCAAGGCATGGCTGGGCCTGTCTACTTTCATGCCAGTAAGACTTTTTCAGTTAGTAACCTCACAGTGTCGGCTATTTTCAGCTGTCTTGAGAGACCACATGGATGTCTTTGGTGAGAAGGTCAACAATCCCATATAATTCTGTCACATGCTTCGTGAATGTTGTACAACAGGTTGAACGAAGAAGTGATGATATATATCTGATTTATATGACCATTTATTTAATTTTCTAGAGAACACTACAATATTTGAATTTATAATCTGTCAAACCATGCACTTTCCATTGAAGACCTAAATCTGCTTCAGTTTAAATTGGCTTGGGATGCTGATAAATGGCTACTATGCACATCTTAGTAAATTTAGATTAGGTGCTAAGTGACCATAAGGGTGTGAACTAATATTTTTCTTGGAAACCATTATAAGATTTTAGGTACAAAGAAGTTGAGTTAGACCTCCATATTCATTGCGTAGTTAAAGGTTGGAAGGAAGTCTTTTTCCTCAGATTTTCAAAAGAAAAAGCGAATGATCAGGTTTATAACAAATATGTATACAGAATGGTTAAATTACGTAGAAACCCAGTGAGTAAATAGCTTTCTTTTAGCTCTTAATGAAATAGAAGTGGTATTTCTGACTTGTTTTAATGGTTAATTTTATTTGTTGTTTACATGATGTTGGACAAAGGAATGTATTTGGTTTATGACTTGAAAACTCATATGATTTTTGGTGATTCAGGTACAAGAATGCATATGTATTAGTATCAGGTAACTTGTGAGTTATGTGATTTAATAGTAAAATGCCTATTTAGACATTTATGTACATTGTAGTCACAGAGAAGAAAACCTTTTCGAGTATCATTAAGTAGAAATCACTGCCGGTGAGATTCATCCATAAATGTTGGTCGTACAAGTCACCGGGTGATTTGTATCAACTGTACATCGTAAGTGACCCTGTAATGTAAATCTGAATAGTTTTGTCGTGTAATCTTTGTGGATTTCTTTGGGCTTTGTCTCCTTCAGTAAACAGCTGGAAAGGTATTCAGACAGTAGTGTGGAACTCTTGTTGCAGTAAGTGTCACAGTTTTTCTGGTTGGCTAGTAACAAAATGAGCAATTCTGAAGTGATTCTTGTTGTGTGGTGTTGTCTAGACGTACTTGTTTCTTTGATGGTTTGTGGAACTTGGTTGTTTCTTGCAATGCAAGTATGATACTATCCTTGGATTGTTGGTGCTGTAATCGGAGAGGATTGTTTTCTTGCATTCATCATTTGCTTATTTTGTAGTTTTTGTACAAGGTAACATCAAATTCTTGCTTCCTTTACTGTGTTATTCCTACGAGATTGAATATCAAATTATTTTCCAAAAGTTTAGATAGTATTTAAATTAAATGAGTCCTCCCACCCACAGTAATACAAATCAAACAAAAGCCGAGAAGTCCAAATGATCTTGTGAGAGGAGATAAAACTTGGCATTGTAACCAAATAGGCGATAACCAGTTCAAGTACGTCAACAAAATTCAGAAGCCCAGACTTATATACTCATGCATTGCATCCCTGAGTTCCATTGGCTTATTATGATGGATCAAGGTCCAGTATATACCCAACAGTTTAGATGTGAATTGAAGTCCATCTGATGCTTTAAAAATGCTTTGACCTGCCCGTCCCAGGATACGTGGCGGGCCTGGCCCACCCGTCCAGGGACAGGTGGCGGGCCTCGCCCGCTCGTCACGGGACAAGTAGTGAGCCTCGACCGCCCATCGCGGGACACGTAGCGGGCCTCCCCCGCCCATCCTGGGACACGTGGCGGGACTCGCCCGCCCGTCCCGGGACACGTGGCGGACCTCGCCAACCCGTCCCAGGACACATGGCGGGCACCACCCGCCCGTCCCGGGAAACGTGGCGGGCACCGCCCGCCTGTCCCAGGACACGTGGTGGGCACCACCCGCCCGTCCCGAGACGCGTGGCGGGCCCCGCCCTCCAGTCCCAGGACACGTGACGGGCCCCGCCCGCCCATCCCAGGACGGATGTCAAGCCCCGCCCACCCATCCTGGGACGCGTGGCAAGCCCCGCCCGCCCATCCCGGGAAGTATGGTGGGGCCCTACCGCCCATCTAGTGCTGTATATCTTGAGTTGAAAAAATCTGGTATCAAGCCATTTCATGTTATCAGCAAGCCCAACATCACTCAGCAACAGAGAGAAGACTGTGCATGGTTTTGTGGTTCATTTCTTAAAGATTGGGATGAAGCCGACTTTCTTCATGTTGCCGCATCAGATGAATTCTTCATTTACACAGTCAGGAAGCCAAATCATAAAAATGACATCATTTGGGCTGCAAAGTTGGATGATATCAGCGATGACATGCGCTATCGCCAAGTTGTGAAATTTCCTAAATGTTTGGGAATTTTTCTCCGTTTCACAGCCAAACGGTTAAGGTGGATCATCAAAGAAAAAGGTCAGTCATGGAATGGCAAATACTTCAGAGAAACTGTGCTTACTGGTGGAGTATTTCCTTTCCTCAAAGATTCTGAAAATGTGTTGTCGGACAACGAAATGAGAAAACAGCATCTTCTCGTCCTATTAAAGAATCAACGTTACTGAAGAATTTTCGACATGGACGAATCTTTGTTGAACAACGAAACGAGAAAACAGCGTCTTCTCGTCTTGTTAAAGAATCAACGTAACTGAAGAATTTTCGACATGAATGAATCTTTGTCGGACAATGAAACTAGAAAACAGCGTCTTCTCATCCAGTTAAAGAATCAACGTTACTGAAGAATTTTCGACAAGAACGAATCTTTAGGTCGAACAACGAAACAAGAAAACAGCGTCTTCTCATACCGTTAAAGAATCTACGTTAATGAAGAATTTTCGCCAACGACGAATCTTTGTTGAACAACGAAACGAGAAAACAGCGTCTTCTCGTCTTGTTAAAGAATCAACGTTACTGAAGAATTTTCGACAAGGACGAATCTTAGTCGAACAACGAAACGAGAAAACAGTGTCTTCTTGTCCCGTTAAAGAATGAATGTTACTGAAAACTTTTCGACAAGGACGAATCTTTATCGAACAAAGAATCGAGAAAACAGCGTCTTCTCGTCCCGTTAAAGAATCAACATTACTGAATCATTTTCGACAAGGACGAATCTTTGTTGAATCTTTGTCGAACAGCGAAATGAGAATACAGCGTCTTCTGGTCCCGTTAAAAGAATCAACGTTGATGAAGAATTTTCGACAAGGACGAATCTTTGTCGAACAACGAAACGAGAAAACAGCGTCTTCTTGTCCCGTTAAGGAATCAACATTACTGAATAATTTTCGACAAGGACAAATCTTTGTCGAACAACGAAACGAGAAAACAGCGTCTTCTCGTCCCGTTAAAGAATCAATGTTACTGAAGAATTTTCTACATGGACGAATCTTTGTCGGACAACAAAACAAGAAAACAGCGTCTTCTCGTCCCGTTAAAGAATCAACGTTACTGAAGAATTTTCGACAAGGACGAATCTTTGTTGAACAACAAAACGAGAAAACAGTCGTCTCGTCCCATTAAAGAATAAATGTTACTGAAGAATTTTCGACATGAATGAATCTTTGTCGAACAACGAAACGAGAAAACAGCATCTTCTTGTCCCGTTAAAGAATTAATGTTACTGAAGAATTTTCGACAAGGACGAATCTTTGTCAGACAACGAAACGAGAAAACAGCGTCTTCTAGTCCCGTTAAAGAATCAACGTTACTGAAGAATTTTCGACATGAATGAATCTTTATCGAACAACGAAACGAGAAAACAGCATCTTCTTGTCCCGTTAAAGAATCAACGTTACTGAAGAATTTTCGACAAGGACGAATCTTTGTCGAACAACAAAACGAGAAAACAGCGTCTTCTTGTCCCATTAAAGAATCAAAGTTACTGAAGAATTTTCGACAAGGACAAATCTTTTTCGAACAACGAAACGAGAAAACAGCGTCACCTCATCCTGTTAAAGAATAAGCGTCACTGAAGAATTTTTGACAAGGACGAATCTTTGTCGAACAACGAAACAAGAAAACAGCGTCTTCTCGACCCATTAAATAATCAACGTTACCGAAGAATTTTCGACAAGGACGAATATTTGTCAGACTACGAAACGAGAAAACAGCGTCCTCTCGTCCCGTTAAATAATCAACGTTAATGAAGAATTTTCGACCAGGACGAATCTTTGTCGAACAACGAAACAAGAAAACAGTGTCTTCTCGTCCCGTTAAATAATCAACGTTACTGAAGAATTTTCGGCAAGGACGAATCTTTGTTGAACAATGAAACGAGAAAAAGCGTCTTCTCGTCCCGTTAAATAATCAACGTCAATGAAGAATTTTCAACAAGAACGAATCTTTAGGTTGAACAACAAAACAAGAAAACAGCGTTTTCTCATCCTGTTAAAGAATAAACGTCACTGAAGAATTTTCGACATGGACGAATCTTTGTCGAACAATGAAACGAGAAACAGTGTCTTTTCGTCCCTTTAAAGAATCAACGTTACTGAAGAATTTTCGACATGGACGAATCTTTGTCAAACAACGAAACGAGAAAACAGCGTCTTCTCGTCCCGTTAAAGAATCAACGTTACTGAAGAATTTTCGACATGGACGAATCTTTGTCGGACAACAAAACGAGAAAACAGTGTCTTCTCGTCCCGTTAAAGAATCAACGTTACTGAAGGAATTTTCGACATGGACGAATCTTTGTCGGACAACGAAACGAGAAAACAGCGTCTTCTAGTCCAGTTAAAGAATCAACGTTACTGAAGAATTTTCGACAAGGACGAATCTTTGTCGAACAACGAAACGAGAAAACAGAGTCTTCTCGTCCTGTTAAAGAATTAACGTTAATGAAGAATTTTCGACAAGAACGAATCTTTGTCGGACAACAAAACGAGAAAACAGCGTCTTCTAGTCCCGTTAAAAAATCAACGTTACTGAAGAATTTTCGACAAGGACTAATCTTTGTCGAATCAACGTTGATGAAGAATTTTCGACAAGGACGAATCTTTGTCGAACAACAAAACGAGAAAACAGCGTCTTCTCGTCCCGTTAAAGAATCAACGTTGATGAAGAATTTTCGACAAGGACGTATCTTTGTCGAACAACAAAACGAGAAAACAGCGTCTTCTCGTCCCGTTAAAGAATCAACGTTGATGAAGAATTTTTGACAAGGATGAATCTTTGTCGAACAACAAAACGAGAATACAGCGTCTTCTGGTCCCGTTAAAGAATCAACGTTGATGAAGAATTTTCGACAAGGACGAATCTTTGTCAAACAACAAAACGAGAAAACAGCGTCTTCTCGTCCCGTTAAAGAATCAACGTTACTGAAGAATTTTCGACAAGGACGAATCTTTGTCAAACAACAAAACGAGAAAACAGCGTCTTCTGGTCCCGTTAAAGAATCAACGTTGATGAAGAATTTTCGACCAGGGCGAATCTTTGTCGAACAACGAAACGAGAAAACAGAGTCAGTCAAGATTGATTGTGAAACACAACAGGTGAATTCGACAACGAAGCAAGCGATATCGGAAAAAGCAAAACGAACGAACTTACATAAGTGCGCTGGAGCTGAATTTTTTTTATTCTCTCCCTATAAGAGTCTCAATAAGAGTATAAAGATAAAAAAAAAATTTTTGTTTGATAGCTAGTAAATCTAAGTATTTTTTTACACTCGGTTGGTGATATATGTCTTTGAATACTTTTGTATTTGTGTTCCATTTATTTGAATAATTTTTTTTAACAGGCTGTGCACTTTGAGTTTAACTTAAAGAATTTTTTATGTATACTAGTATACTTTTGAATTAACAGTGCATGAAAAAAAAATTTTTTTTTTTTGAGGTACTGTTGTGCATAGTGAACTATACATATAATTTTTCTTTGAATATTATGTTGTGTATCATTTTATTTGACTAATTGTTGGTGATACTTTTATGCCCAATTTCACATATGATTTTTTGCTATTATGTAATGATGATAGCATATGTGAATAATATTTTTGGGAAATGCATAAAGCCTTTAACGAATTACTCGACACTGTCAGAGATAACTCATACAATTTAAGACCAACACCAGACAGACGCAGTAGAATCCCAGTTCCAGTTTCACAAACCGTGGTAATTCAAGGAAATACTAACCCTAATAACATAAATAACAATAATCATAACAGTGCTAGTAATACTAATAATATAATTACTAATAGTACTAACACGTTTCGAAAGAGAAGAATGAATCAGGCAGCTGTAATAACACAAGCCACACGTTTCTATGGACAAGTTGAAGCTTCCAATCCAGACAAAAGTAAGCTAGAATCATATACAGGTAATCATTGGTTAGCTGATACTGACAGCCGCATATCTTCAGGGGGAATAACAGATGAAAGAGCTAAAACTAATGAAGCCTTGCTTCTCTTTAGTTCAGAAAACGGTGATACACATAAAACTTTAAATTCTGATAGTTTCAGCAAATTAACTAAATATGATGAATTCAAAACAATTTGTTTGATGCTCTGGGAGCCCCCGAGTAAAGAAGATACATTATGTAATATTACTAAGTTCCTAGATCCCCAATATGAATCCAAGGCAGAGCTCTACGCAAATGTTGAAAATGCCATAGACAAAATAATAGAAGACTTGAAGTCCACAAACATCACCATTGGAGATAAGACACAGTTTGGTGATGATGAAAGGGGATTAGTTAATGTAAGATACGTCTTGAACTACTTGGCACATGGAACCATATATAGGTAATGCTCCAGGAGAAAAGTAAAAGAAGGCCTTTCGAAAAATTAAAATTTATCGCAAGAATAATAGCCTTCAAGCATTAAAAACAATGAAACAAGAAATACAGAAGGCAGAGATAGATTTTTCCAAGGAATTTGTAGGGGTAATAGGAAAACTAAATGAAAGGAAAGGCAGAAATAATAACCATTCAGATAAAATGAATAATAATTCCAGACAAGCAGGGAACAGATCCATTCCTTTTCAAGGGACTGTAACAGAAAATAGAATCGTAACCAGAAAGCAAGACAGAATTATTAAAGGAATGGTCCACCCATGACATATAAGCCTGGTCAATCTTCAAACACAAATAATTCAAGTCAAGGAAACTCTTCAGCTCAAGGAGCAAGACCAAAGGCAGCATGTGAAAATTGTGGGTATACAAATCATTCCACTAATCTAATGAGTGCAGAAATCCTAGAAGCTGTGCAATTTGTAAGAAGGTTGGGTATTTCACTAAAAGCTGTTGGTTCCATATTAAGGGAACCAATAAGGAAGTAATAGAAGTAAATAACAGCCGTCCAATTCCACATAACTCTTCAAGCCAGTGACAATTAACCCCTTCACAGAAGAAAGAAAATAATTCCCTTCAAGATGATAGAAGAGAAAAAGAAGAAATAGCTAGTATGGAAAATGAAGGTTCATCCGCATTTTCCTACATAAATAGCAAAGAAGTAGTATTCTCCATGAAAGAAGAAGAAATAAACAGAAAAGATCTGCCCATTGTGAAGATTCCAATAAGTGGAAAGACTTGTACTGGACTTATACATTTAGGCAGTACAGTAAATATAATAGATAAATTAATTTTAACCAGATATTCAGGGATTTCAAAAACTCTGATTCACAGTCAAAATAAAGTTATAAAAGGAATAGGAGGTAAACAAATTAGAAGTCTAGGAAATGTGAACTTGGAAATGGAAGACAGATTTTTTCCCGCACAAGTATTATTTTCATTTAATTTAATGAGAAGATGTGGAATAATACTAGACAGCAGTGAAGAAAAGATTAGCCTGAAACAGGATAGTCAGAAGAACGTATGTTTTGCGCTTGACGAAGAAAAGCCTCACCCAAATCTGATCAATTTTTCTGAGACAGTTTCGACAAGCGAGAGAGACATACGAGAAAGGCAAGATAAAATAGAAGCAGATAGAAAAAAGGAATTCCCACCAATACAGAATACAGAATCAATGAAATGTGCACATATAGATAATATATACTCAGATTCAAGTAATTACTCAGATATAAATGATGATCACCGAAACTCTGAATATAACGAAAATCAAGATGCTTATACACATACCTATACAGATACATGTACTAATAACTGTAGCAATGTAGTAATGAGTTACGAGGAGGAAGGGAAAATACTGAATGAAGTATTGCTATTAGATAAAATAAAGAAATCAGATATAAATAGTATAATAGAAGTAACAGAAGAAACCACTGAAAATGCAAAACTTTATTATTTTTCAGACATACAAGATGAAGAGATATGTTGCGTTAGCACAGCTGATGATAATAAAGTACAATTTATACTCAATAGAGCAGTAACTTTAAATCTAAAATGATTAACAAAAATATATCTAAGAGCAAAAGAGAACGTAATGGTTAAAGATGTTCTATTGTTGAACGATGAATTGCCAGATTTTGTCAGAATAGTCCACATGAATGGTGATAATTGTGAAGCTTATGTCCAAAACTATTCAAATAACAAACTAACACTATACGCAGGCACTGTCTTTTGCATAGGAATACCTATTAACAATCCTTTACTAACAGTAGAAGAAAAAGCATTTTCTCTATAAATGGCCAAAACTCTCAAATGAATCAGGAAGTAAATAAAATAGATTTTCCAGAAAATAGAAACAAGTTAATTCAAGTGCTAGAGAAATATAGAAATATAATAGCTGCAGAAGGAGATAAACTAGGAAGAACGAATGTCCTACAACATATGATTTTGTTAGATGATGGAGCCAAGCCATTTTTTATTCCTAATTACAAATTACCAATAAGCCAGAGACCCATAGTTGATCATTTGATAGAGGAAATGAAAAGAGATGCAGTAATAATTCCTTCTAAATCTCCATATAATTCTCCCTTGTTGCTTGTTCCAGAGAAAGATGGAAGTTGGAGGCTTGTAATAGATTATAGAAAATTAAACTCCAATACAGTTCCAGATAGAATGCCGATGCCGGTAATTCAAGATATGTTAAGCTCAATTAGGAAGGGCAAAATTATTTTCATTCTTAGACCTCCTTAGTGGATATTGGCAAGTACCTCTAGATGAAGAATCCAAACAATTCACAGCCTTCACCACACATAAAGAACATTTACAGTTTGAAGTAATGTCATTTGGACTCGCATCAGCTCTTTTAACGTTTGTTAGATTAATGTTACAAATTCTAGGAGACATAGAAAATGTTGCAGTATATTTAGACGATGTAATAATTTTTAGTAAAGATTTAGAAAGCCATCTCAAAACATTAGAATTGGTACTAGAGAGATTAAGAATGGCAGGACTAAAAATTAAATTAAAGAAATGTCAGTTCCTCATGAAGTCATTAGAATACTTGGGTCATGTAATTAGTGAAGACGGACTGCGCATGCAAGCAGGTTTAAAATAAAAGCAATAACTGATTATCCAGTTCCCACTAATTTCAAAGCATTAAGGAGATTCCTTGGGATGGTTGGATATTATAGACCATTTATAAAAGGATTTGCTACTATCGCCAAACCTTTGACAGAATTAACCAAAAAGGTTGTTAAATATGAATGGCAGAATGAACAAGAAAGCCTTTCAAACATTAAAGAGCAAAATGACTAGGAACCCTGTTTTGGTCTACCCAGATTTTTCAAAAGATTCTTATTTAGCTTGTGATGCCTCGAGTACAGGGCTAGGAGCTGTATTGTTACAAAAGGCCAAAACTAGAATGAGGGCAGTATACTATGCCAGTAGTTTTAAACACAGCAGAAAAACACTATAGTACAACCGAAAGAGAGTGTTTAGCTTTATTTTTGGGTTTTCAGAAATTTAGACACATACTTTTAGGTCATAAAGTTAATGTGCTTACTGATCACAAACCCATTTGTGATTTGTTTAAAAAGAGAACTTTCACTAACAACACGAAGTTCAATAGATGGTTCCTTAGTGTATTAGAGTTTGCTCCAGAGTTCAGACATATTCCAGGGAAACTTAACACCTTGGCAGATGCATTATCCAGATATGAAGAAGAAACAGAAAAATGCATTACAACTAATACCTTTTGTTTTAGTTTTCAAGTGGTAGATTTAGATATAGAAAGATTGAAAGTAGAACAAGATAAAGATTCAGTAATCAGACAAATAGTAGGACAGTTACTAATACATGAATCCTTAAAACCTGATTTTCAGTTAATATAATGGTTTGTTTCATAAGATACCCACAGAGAAAAATGGTTGTTCTCGACGATATATCCAAAAAACACTACCCAGAGAAGTTTTAGAACTAACACACTCATATAAGTTGGCAGGACATCCAGGAATTAAAATTTCAACTAGAATCATAACCAGAATTATTTTTGGCCACATTGTAGTGAAGATACCAAGAACTTTGTACGAAATTGTGTAGTTTGTAATCAACATAAAGGTAACGTAAATACAAAAACTATTAGAGGAAACAAACAAATATTAGTCTTCTTAGACTACCTAACTAGTTATGTAGAAATCATTCCTGTAAGAAACAGAGATGCAGCTACAGTAGCCGAAGCTCTTAAATCTAGAATTATAACCAGACATTCATGTCCTCAAGTTCTTCTATCTGATAATGCTGCTGAATTTACTAGTGATCTTTTAAAGAAAATATGTGAATTTTATGAAATAAATAAATGTCAAATAACAGCTTATAAACCCAATTCAAATGGAGCAGTAGAACGAACTAATCGTAAAATATACGATATCCTGAAAACTTTAGTAAAACCACATACAGAAGATTGAGACTTAAGATCTTGAAGACGTACAGTTCACATTGAATAATAACTGTAAATGAGGCGATAGGAGAATCTCCTCATTATTTGCTATATGGCTATCAGAAAAGAATGCCAAATACGTTGTTAAATGATGCAATACCATCCAGGCATACTTATAACATGTTGCATGGAAAACCAGACGTATTTACGAGACTATCATGCAGATAAGAGCTAGACTAAAAGACGTATACATAAGACTCAAGAAAAATACTAGCACTTGTTTTAATTGGACTCATCTCTTCAGAAGTGGAGATAAGAAAAGGTGCCCTGTTAAAAAGACATGGAAAAGTCAAAATGATTAAGGACCTTGGAATAGTTAGTATAGATATTTCCACAGTGCTCAAACGTGAAAGTGAACTAAGAGAAATCCAAAATGGTATTCAAGAAATCCTACATTGGAAAAGTTGAGCATGAACATAGATAACACACTGAGAACAAGGTCCAAAAGATCCCTCTTACCCTTCATTGGAACTGCTCTAAATCAGTTGTTTGGGCTTCTTACCGAAGCAAATGTAGAAGAAGAAAAGGAAAGAACCGACAGACTGGAAAAGTGGGCAGCCGCAAGGGGTACAGTGATAAATAAAGTGATTGCCCTCACAATCAAAATGCAGAACAAATAGAAAAATTGAGTCTCCATAAGTCAAGTAAATCAGAATGTAACAAAAGAGCTCAATAAGATAGAAAATATAGTTTTTAAATACCTTTGCACTGGAAATTGAAGTGATGTTACAAGAACATAAAGACATGCTCAATGCTGTCTTACTTGCTTACAAAGGTATTTTGAGTCCAACACTAATCACTCCAAAAGAATTAGAAGACGTTATTAAGTTTTATATAATTGAGAAGCATTGCACACCTTTTCATGTAATATAATTTGATAAGTGCCAAAGTAATCCATGACAGAATTATTTTAGTTCTACCTTTCAATACGAACATTTCAAATGTGCTAGTTTCTGTATATCCCTTTCCTATGTATATTGAAAATCAGATCATTATTAGAAAGGGCCTTCGTACTCATTTTGCATTGGAAGAACATGGATTAATATTAGCCTTTTTAACTGATGAACAGTTCAATGAATGTCTAATTTTGAAGGAAAAAGAGTATATATGTGATATTGATAACTTATACAAGACTACTAATGATCATCCCTGTATCCAAGAGTTGATTTTAAAACAAAATCAAGAAAAGGATGTGTGTACGCAGTCGTTTAGTGAGTCATTTGAAGCAACTATAGTTAATGAAGACATTTTTACTTTTTCATTAGATACTGTTATAGCCACAGTCACTTGTCCTAATGTCACCACCCAACTGAAATTTAAGAATATCAAGTCTTTTGCAACATCATGTAAGTTAGTTATACCAAATCAATTATACTATGAACTACACCTTTTCACTGAATACCATTTCAAAAAACATATGCCATATAAGAATTACACATTTGCAATAGATTAGTTTAAATTGTCTCAGCTAGAATTAAAGGAACTTGAGAATTTGAATTTTGTTGATAACTATTACTTGTATACGAATCAGATAGCACCATTTCTTTCATTTGTAAATCTGCTGGTAATAATAGTCACTATTGTTTTTGTTTGTCATCATAGTTAGGCATTTGGCTATCAAAAAGATACAAGGGTTACTGTAAGAAATGAAAAGAAAAGATCCATAATTGACATTTAATATCCACATCATTTCTAACATTTTTTTTCAGATATTGTATTCTGAGTATTTTTTTACTGTGCTTATGATTTAATGCATCTTTAATTTGATATGCTTGTGAGTTGTCATATTTAACATTTGCTATGATTTATTTTTACAATTTTATTAAACATATCCTTTCTTCCATGGTTGGGAGAAAAATTTTTATATGTGTTTTGTTGTACTCTTTAGTTTTTTATATATCCATTTTTTCATATATATATATATATATATATATAGTATATATATATATATATGAAACATTGAAGACAATGTTTGTTAGGTGACCGAGTGATGTAATGATAGCTATAAGAAATAACAGTAGATAGGGTAGCGTAAAAACAGAGAGAGAGAATAACAAAGTACAGTGAAAATAATGAGAAAGAGAAGGAGAGAGAATAATCAGATATGAACAGTAAAAATAACAAGAAAGAGAAAGAGAGAGAGAAAGAGAATTGAGCTTTGGTGTGTGAGCCAGAATTTGATCAACAAAACCTTAGTCACAGGAAGTTGAACCATAACACCATCGCAATTAAAATCTTAAGACCGTCATAAAATCCTTGACCTGTGACCTCGCACCAAACTTACTCAGCTTCTAGCAAAAATGCAGCTCCGCCTCTACGAGGTTTGTTTGTGTGGTGCTTTTACGTTGCATGGAACCAGTGGTTATTCAGCAATGGGACCAACGGCTTTACGTGACTTCCGAACCACGTCGAGAGTGAACTCCTGTCACCAGAAATACACATCTCTCACTCCTCAATGGAATCCCCGAGAATCGAACCCGCGACCACCGACGTGGGACGCCAATGCCATACCATCCACGCCACCGAGGCGCTTCGCCTCCAGGAGGAGGTATTAACATGTTAAATTATTGACTCCGCCTGGAAAAGGAGGAATTAACATGTTAACCCCACCTAAAAGGGGATGGGGAAAAGATAAGGAAAAAAAACCACTCCACGAATCCAGAATCCAGTTGGGAGGAGAACCAGAAATTACACCGCCTAAGGAGTGCCGAATTCGAACCGAGGGTGGCTGAATTTCAGAACGACAGAAGAAGCCAGGGGGGGATGGCAGCCGTCGTTCAGAAAAGAAGTAGAAATATTGCCAGGGTCCAAAAGAGATTTATCAGCTTTATAGTTGTAACTTGTACTTGTACTCTTTACCACAGTGAAGAAAGAAACTGCCGTTCATCTCATTCAAACTTCTCCTGAGAGACTAAGACTACAAAGATTTCTAATTAAGAACTAACCTTAAGAAGAAGCCTAAAGTTAAACATAGAACCAGACTGCAGAACTAATGATCAAGAAGAAGAAGCAGGTAAGTGATCATATAACTCGAACACTCTACCTTACAAAAACGCACCACATGTGTGTATACTTAAAAATCACAGTAGATGCACGTAACTTCAGTATATAAGCAAGTACCGCAGTAAAATGGCAGGCAGAAGTTCAGTATATATATATATAATATATATATATATATATATATATATATATATATATATATATATACACACTCAAATTACTAACTTGATCACGAAATATATAAGACGTGTTGCTATGTATAAATACTAGTAATGCCACGGAGGAAAATGAAAAACGAGAATTGCCTGAGATCTTTTGGTGTTAACGACCCTTTACTAGAGGTAAGACTGACTGATCAGAACAATGAGAAATAACAGTATACAGGCAAGCATATATAAATGGATATTTCGGGATTAACAAAAGGTCCAGGTCACTTTAAAGAAACGAAAAAAAAAATGCCCGTGGGCTAGATTCAAGGTTTAAAAGCAGCCTCCCACAAGTGCTCACAGGTAAGTTAGTCAGAAAACAACACAAACATTTGTATTTGCCTCTTTGTTCTTAAAACTAAATGTATTGTTTTCTGACTAACTTACCCGTGACCACTTGTGGTTGTTGCTTTCAAATCTTGAATCTAGCCCACGGGCATTTTTTTTTTCGTTTCTTTAAAGTGACCTGCACCTCTTGTTAATACCGTAATGTCCGTTTATATGCTTGCCTGTACTGCGTTTGTCATTGTTCTGATCAGTCTTGCCCTTAGTAAAGGGTCGTTAATAATTCCTTTTCAGGGATCTTGGGATCGTGCCGAGTGTTCCTATGATTATGGGTACAATTTCCACTGGCATATCCCATATCCTTCTTATTTCTATTTTCAGGTCTTGATACTTATCCATTTTTTTCCTTTCTTTCTCTTCAACTCTGGTGTCCCATGGTATTGCGACATCAATGAGTGATACTTTCTTCTTGATTTTGTCAATTAACGTCACGTCTGGTCTATTTCACGTATCACCCTATCTGTTCTGAATAGTCCCAGAAGATCTTTGCCTGATGGTTTTCTATCACTCCTTCAGGTTGGTGCTCGTACCACTTATTACTGTAAGGTAGCTGGTGTTTCTTGCACAGGCTCCAGTGGAGGGCTTTTGCTACTGAATCATGCCTCTTTTTGTACTGGTTGTGCAAGTGCCGGACATTCGCTTACTATGTGGTTTATGGTTTCATTTTTCGTATTGCACTTCCTACATATGGGAGAGATGTTATTTCCGTCTATCGTTCTTCGAACATATCTGGTTCTTAGGGCCTCATCTTGTGCCGCTGTTATTATTCCTTCAGTTTTCCTCTTGAGCTCTCCCCTCAGTAGCCATTTCCATGTGTCATCGCTGGCTAGTTCTTTAGTCTGTCTCATGTATTGTCCGTGCACTGGTTTGTTGTGCCATTCCTCTGTTCTGCTTGTCATTCTCCTGTCTCTGTATATTTCTGGGTCTTCATCTACTTTTATCAGACCTTCTTCCCATGCACTCTTGAGCCACTCGTCTTCACTGGTTTTCATATATTGCCCCAGTGCTCTGTTCTCGATGTTGACGCAGTCCTCTATGCTTAGTAGTCCTCTCCCTCCTTTCTTTCGTGTTATGTATAGTCTGTCCGTATTTGCTCTTGGGTGTAGTGCTTTGTGTATTGTCATATGTTTCCTCGTTTTCTGGTCTATGC
>NC_087220.1:61122110-61204610 GCF_015104395.2 Macrobrachium nipponense
GGAAAACCAACTGAGTGCCATTCAAGAGAACCAAGAAGTTCTCCAAGGAAAACTCGAGCTCACTGAATCGGAAAACTCTACACTTAGGGAGGTAGCAGCTGACCTAAAAGATAGAAATTGTGAGCTTGAGAAAAACCTGGCTGACGAGACCCACAAGAACTTGGTACTAGAATATCAAGTTCAGTTCCTAGAATCAGTTTTGCGCCAAAAAGAGTCTCAGTTGGTCTCTGCATCGGAAATTTTAAATGCAGAAAGAGCGAAAACTGAGATTATGGCACAAGAACTACAAGTGATGAGGAACTGGGTCGCAGAACTAGGAGGAGAGAATGAAAAGTGCAAAGAAGAGATAGCAGCAAAAGCAGCAGAAGTGACTTCACTGCAGAAAGAGTTAAACAATGAGAAGAAGTTGACCCAAGTTCTGGCTGGAGAAGCCCAGGTTATGAAGAACTGGGTCGCAGAACTAGGAGGAGAGAACGCCACGCTTCAGGATGAGGTAATCAAAACCGACCTGAAAATAAATTCACTTCTGAAGTCTTTAAGAAAGGAGAAACAGAGGAGCAGAAATCTCCAGGAAGCTCTCCATCATGGGAAGGAGATGGAAAACTTGCTGAAAGAAGAAAAGACGAGAGGAAATGAGATGGCGACTTCCCTGAGAACCTTCAAAGTAGAGCTCAATAACAGGGACCTCCAAATTGAAAACCTCCTAAACATGGAGAAGAAATTGATATGCGAAAAAGAAGAACTTGTCGAGGAACTAGGGATCGCTCTCAGTCACGGCAAGGAACTGGACACCTTGCTGGAGGAAGCAGGCCAGAAGGCGACAAAACTCGCAAACGATTTCGAGGAAGAGGTCCAGAAAAGGGAGGACCAATTGAGAGATCTCTTAGACAAAGAGGAACAACTCAGAGCTGAAAAGCTAGAGTTGGAAGACAGATTAGAAAATGCTGTCAATCTTCTAATTAAAGAACAGCAGGAAAATGTAAACTGGCAGGAAATGTTACAAGAAAGGGAAAAAGAAGTAGAGACGCTGAGGAAAGATGAAAAAGACCATCAAGAACAGAGGAAGGAGATGGAGAACAAACTGCAGGAAGGTAAGAAAGAGCTCCAGCAACTTAGAACGGAATGTGAAAATCTGAAAGAAAATTGGAGGATACAAGAGGAAAAGATGATAAAGGAACAACAGCGTCTCATGGAGCGCCAAAGGAGACAGGAAGAGGCTCTGAGGGAACAGGACAAATACATGCTAATGACGCTTCTCCACGGGACAGCTCAGAGGAACTTCCATCTGCAGCACATTGCACTGCAACATGGAACTGAAACTCTGGACAGCATCAGTGAAAAGGAGAAGCAAGATGAGGACCTGTGGTTGAGGAAGGAGAAACAACACAGGAAATACTGCGATACCCAGCAGGAGAGGACCAACTACCCGAAACAGTGGGATGTCCTAACTCAGACGTTGATGGAACTCACTCGTGGAGATTCTGGCGAGAATTGTGAGATTTCCAACGGAAAACCTGATGACAAAACTTGTCATCAAAGCAGTGAAAGATGAGATCTGTAAGATTGAGCTCCTCAGAGCCGAGATTCGTGAGGAAAAGGAGGACTAAGCCAGCTGCAACACCCACCTAAAAGGGTTACATGAGTGAGTCACGGACTGACTCGACGACCATGGGACTGAGCGCACATCTTCAGCAGCATCAGAGAAACCCCATGATTCCCCCCACCTTCGAAAGCCGTCCCCCCACGGCTTCCCCCCCACCCACGAAGGTGTTCATGGTGGTGGCTCTTATGTTGCTTTGGGTGCGCGTTCAATCCCATGGTCATCGGGCCTTTCTGTGACCCATTCATGTTTGCCCTTTGGTCCCAGTCAGGACGGGCTCAGTAACTGAGTCTGATTGGATGACTTGATTCATTTTCCTGCTGTGGGAAACACATTTTAACCTAGCCACTGAATTCAGTGCCGGTCCCAAGCCCGGAAAAATAGGGAGGGTTGGCATCGTCCGTAAAATGTCTTGCCAAAAACAACGAGAGAGAGAGAAAAGAGAGAGAGAAATTTGTAAAGTAAAACAGAAGCTGAAAAATCTCACTTTAAAACCATGAGATACATTTTATAAAAACTTTGTTAAATGCTACACTTAGGGTTACTGTAGTATTTGGCCTAAAGTCTACAGTGCTTTGCACCTAGCATTCACTTTCTATTGTTTGATATTGATCTGATACATTTCTAAGAATAAATTCCAATGAATAAAAGGTAAATGTTAGGTGCATTGCTTTGAAGACTCTGGGCCTAATACTACGAGTAACTCTAACTGTAGCCTTTAACTGAGTTTATATAAGACGCATCTCAAACTAGCTATGGGTGGTGGGTGTGGGTGGAGGGCTGTTGAAGGTAGATGGTTGTGACAGTAAGGTTGTGTGTGCAAAGTTGAAGGTAGGGGTTGTGGGTATAAGTTGTGAAGGAAGAGTTGGGGGTTTAAGATTGTATGCTAAGGGCTGTCGATGGATGGCTGGGGTTAGAAGAGGGTTGTAGAATTAGCTTTTGGGGGAGAGGATTGTGGGTGTAAAGTTGTGAGTAGAGGCAATGGATGACTGTGGGTGTAAGGTTGTGGGTAGAGGCCAAGTGGATATGTGGACTGTAAGGATTGTGGAATAGATTGTAAGGTGGATGACTGTTTTGTGAGTGGTAGGGGCCAACGTGGATGACTGTGGGTGTTAAAGGTTGGGGTAGAGGCCAAGTGGAGACTGTGGGTTGTAAATAGGTTGTGGGTAGATGGCCAAGTGGATGACTGGTGGGTTTGTTAAGGTCGTGGGTAGATTGCCAAGTGGATGACGTGGTGTAAGGTTGTGGGCAGGAGGCCAAGTGGATGACTGTGGATGTAAGATTGTCGGGTAGAGGCCAAGGTGGATAGACTGTGGATGGTAAGGTTGGGTGGGTAAGATGGCCCAACCCAAGTGGATGGATGGGTTGAAATGTTGTGGGTAGATGCCAGGGGATACTGTGGGTGTAAAGGATTGTGGGGTAGAGGCCAAGTGTGATTTGACTGTGGATGTAAGATTGTGGGGTAGGACCAAGTGATGAACCTGCTGTGGGGTAGGTGTTGGGTTTAGGAAGGCAAAGGTGGATGACTGTGGATGTAAGGTGTGGGTAGAAAGGCCAGTGGATGACTGTGATGTAAGGTTGTGGGTAGAATTGAAAGTGGATTGACTGTGGTGGGAAAGGTTTGGTGGGTAAGAAGCAAGTGGATGACTGTGGGGTAAGATTGTGGGTAGAGGCCAAGTGGATGACTGTGGATGTAAGGATTGTGGGTAGAACGGCCAAGTGGGTATGAGGTGTGGATGTAAGTTGTGGGAAAGGTAGTTGCCAAGTGGATGACTTTTGGTGGTGAAAGTTGTGGGTCGAAGGCCCAAGTGGATTTGACTGTGGTTAAGTTTGTGGGTTAGAGGCCAAGTGGATGAGTGTGATGTAAAGATTGCCTGGAAGCCAATGGAATTGCCTGGTGGAATTATGTAAGGTTGTGGGTAGATGCAAGTGGATGACTGGGTGAAAGTTGGTGTGTAGAGCCAAGTGGAGGACTCCGTGGGTGAGGTGTGGTTAAAGATTGCCAAGTGGATGACTGTGGGTGAAAGGTTTGTGGGTAGAGGCCAAGTGGATGACTGTGGATGTAAGAATGTGGGGTAGAGGCCAGTGGATGACTGTGGATGTAAAGGTTGTGGGTAGATGCCAAAGTGGATGACTGTGGGGTGAAAGGTTGTAGTATGCCAAGTGGATTGACTGTGGGTGAAAGGTTAGTGTAGAATGCCAAGTGGATGAAAGGTTTGGGTGAAAGTCGTGGGTAGGAAAGGCCCAAGTGGATGACTGTGGAATGTAAGATTGTGGGTAGAGGCCACGTGGATGACTGTGGGTGTAATATTGTGGGTAGAGGCCAAGGTGGATGACTGTGGATGGTAAGATTGTGGGTAGAGGCCAAGTGGATGACTGTGGATGTAAGGTTGTGGGTAGATGCCAAGTGGAATAACTGTGGGTGAAGTTGTGGGTAGAGTCCAAGTTATGACTGTGGGTGAAAGGTTGTGTTAGATTCCAATGGATGACTGTGGGTGAAAGGTTGGTGGGTAGAGGCCAAGTGGATGACTGTGGATGTAGATTGTGGGTAGAGGCCAAGGGGATGCTGTGGTGTAAGTTTGTGGGTAGAGGCAAGTGGATGAGTGTGGATGTAAGATTGTGGGTAGAGGCCAGTGGATGACAGTGGGTGTTTAAGGTTCTGTGGGTTTTAAGGGGAAGGCCAAGGGATGACCCTGTGGAATGTAGGTTGTGGGTAGATGGCCAAGTGGAAATGACTGTGGGAAAGGTTGTGGGTCAGATGCCAAGGTTGGAAATGGACTTGGTGGGTTAGGCGAAAGGTTGTGGTTGATGCCAAGTGGATGACTGTGGGCTCGAAAAGGTGGGGGTAGGAGGGCCAAGTGGGCGAATCATTAGGAGTAAGGGATGTTGGCGCGGTGGGGCCAAAAAAAGGTTGGATGGGACTGTGGATGGTAAGGTTGTGGGTAGATGCCAAGTGGATGACCTGTGTGGGTGAAAGGTTGGTGGGTAGATGGGGGGCCAGTGGAGACTGTGGGGTTGAAAAAGGGTGGATTGGTTAGATTTGCCAAGCTGGGGAAGACTTGTGGGTGAAAGGTTGTGGGGAGAGGCCCAAGTGGGAGGACCGTGTGGCTGTAAGATTGTGGGCTACGAGGCCAAGTGGGGAGATAGGGAAAATGTAAGTTTGTGGGTAGGAAGGGCCAAGTGGATGAGTGGGATGTAAGATTGTGGGTATGGAGGCCAAGTTGGAGATTCTGTGGAAATGGTAAGGTTGTGGGTTGTAGGGAGGCCAAGGGGAGAAGTTGGATGGACTGTAGGGGTGAAAAGGTAAACTGTGGGTAATAAGGAGGCCAAGTTGGATGACTGGGTGGGGTGAAAAGGTTGATGGGTAGAGGCCAAGTGGATGGGACTGTTGGGTGAAAGGTTGTGGGTTAGAGGCAAAGGGTGGAAAAAAAATGGATTGTTGGGTGAAAGGTTGATGGGTAGAGGCCCAAAGTGGAATGATGTGGGTGAAAGGTTCGTGGTTTAGGGAGGCCAAGTGGAAATGGACTTGTTGGGTAAAAAAGGTTGTGGGGTAGAGGCCAAGGGATGGACCTGGGGGTAAAAGGTTGGTGGTAGAGGGCCAGCTTGGATGGAATTGTGGGTGAAAGGGTGGGTAGAGGCCAAGTGGGATGAAAAAACTGGGTTGGGTAAAAGGGGTTGTGGGTAGGAGGGGCCCCAAAGTTGGATGGAAGCTTGTGGAGTGGGTAAGGTTTGTGGGGGGTAAGGGAAGGCCAAGTTCGCTGGATGACTGGGGTTACGTTGATTGGTTGTGAATGATTTGTGAAGTGATGTGAAAGGTTGTTTGGAGGTTTTTAGAGGCCAATGTGGGAATGGTTGGAACCTTTGGCGTTTGGGGGTGTGTGAAAGGTTTCTGTGGGTTAGTTTAGAGGCCAAGTGGGCGGATGGCTGTGGGGGAAATTGGAAATTGGGTGTTTTTTGGTGTGTTGTGAAGAGGTCCTGTGGGTAAACACAGGACAAGTGGAATGCACTGTGGATGGTAAGGTTGTTTGGCGGTTAAGAGAGGCCAAGTTTGGATTGGGACTTTGGATGTAAGGTTGTGGCCGGTAAAACAGGTCAAGTGGAATATGGGACCTGGGTGGGTTGTAAGGGATCTTGTGGGTAGAAGGAAGCCAGGTTGGATGGGATCCACCCTGTGGGTGTTTGTTAAGGTGGTCCCTGTGGGGTAAAAAGAAGCCAAGTGGGTGGGACTTAGTGGCGTGGATAGGTTGTGGGTAGAGGCAAAGGTTGGGAATATGACTGTGGGTCTTTGTGTTGTAAGGTTTCGCTGTGGGTAGGGTTAGAAGCCAAGTGGTAGGGATTGGAACTTTGTGGGGTTTAACCATGGCTTGTGCAAAAATGGTAAGAGGGCCAAGTGGGTGGATGTATGGACCTGTTGGGTTTGTCTGTAAAGGTTGGTGGGTAAGTAGATATAAGCCAGCAGTGGGGGATTGAAATCCTAGTGTGGTTGTTGTAAATAAGGGGGGTTGTGGGTTAGAGGCCAAAGGTGGCATCGGGGGGGAACTTGTGGGTGGTGAAGGTTTTGTGGGACAGTAGGAAGGCCAAAGAGTGGCTTGGACATGGGACTAGTGGGCGTAGTGGAAAATGTAAACGGGGGTAACCGGCCGCTTTGTTCAACCATGGGTGGGTTTAAGTAAGGATGAAAAAGCCCAATAGTTGGGGTGAACTGTGGGTTGTAAGGGTCGTGGGTAGGAGGCCAAGTGGTTCAAAAAATGGACTTGTGGGTGGGGTTTGTAAGGTTGTTTTGTGGGTAGGAGGCCCAAGGGGCGTGGAGTGTGGGCTTGTAAGGTTGTGGGTAGAAGCAAGTGCGGGTTGGGACTCGTGGGTGGTGTAAAAAAAGGGGTTGGGGGTGGGTAGAAGGGGCCAAGGTGGATGGACTGGTTAGGGGGTGGTTAAAAAGGGTTTTGGGGGTGCGGCAGTAGGGGGAAGCCCGGTGGAAGAACCTCGTGGTTGTACTCAGGTTTGGTGGTAGAGGCCAAGTGGATGGGAATGTGGCTGTTGTAAAAAAGGGTTCCGGTTGGGGTTATTAGGCCAAGGTGGATGACCTGTGGGTTGTTAAGGTGGTGGGTAGAGGCCAAGTGGGATGGACTGTGGGTGTATAAGGGTTGTGGGTGAAAGGCCAACGGGGTTTTGACGTGGGGTTCCTGTTTGTAAGGCTTGTCGGTAGGGGGGGAGGCCAAAAAGTGTGGATGACTGTTCGGGCCTGGGTGTAAGGTTGTGGGTAGAAGGCAAGTGGCGTGGGACTGGTAAAAGGGTTTTGATAAGGGTTGTGGGTGAGAAGGCCAAAGGTGGGATACATTGGGACTGGGTTGTGTGGGTTGTTAAGGTTCGTGGGTTAGGGAGACCAAGTGGATTTGATCGTGGGTTTTGTAATGTGTTTTGGGTAGTTTAAGAAAGGCCAAGTTGGGGACTGTGGATAAGGCAGGATGACCTGTAAGGGGTAAGGTTTTGGGGGTAGAGGCCAAGTGTGGGATGAAACTGGTTGGGGTATTTGGTTTTGTAAGGGTGTGGGTAGCGGCCAAGTGGGCAGATGGGGTTGTTAAGTAGGTGTACCCCTGGGGGTGGTAGAAGCCAAGTGGAAGGGCGGGAATTTTTCTTAGGATGGACTGGGGGTTTGTGTAAGATTGGTGGGTAGAAGCCAAGGTGGATGCACTTTATGTGGGTTGGATAAGGTTTGGGTTAGCAGGCCAGGTTTGGCAAAGACTGTCGGAAGGTGGCAAGGTTACTGGGTGGGGGTTAGAGGCCAAGTGATTGACTGTGGGGTTTGTGTAAGAGGTCCTATTGGGGTCGAGGCCAAGGTGGATGAATGTGGGTTTTCTTGTGGGAAAGGTTGTGGGTTATGGGGTGGGGGGGAGGCCAAGTAGGTGAACTAGGTGGGTTGGGGTAAGGTCTGTGGGTTAAGAGGCCAAGGTGGGTGTGACTGTGGGTGGTAACGGTGTTGGGAGGTAGAGGGCCAAGTGTGTAATGGACTGTGGGGATTGTGTAAGGTTGTGGGTAGAAGCCAAGTTGGGTGGGTGGTGGGGTGGACTGTCTAGGAGTGTGTGTAAGGTTCGTGGGTTAGAAAGGAAAGCCAAGAGGGGATGGAACTGGGGTGTTTGTAAGGTTGTGGGTAGAGGACCAATGGGGTGGATGCAACTGGTTGGGTTTGTAAAGGTCCGTGGGTTAGAAGCCAGGTGGATTTGGAATGGGGACCTGTGGGGTGTAATTGGTAAGTTTCCCGGGTGGGTTTTAGGAATGGCCCAAGCGTGGTATGGGACTGTGGGTTGTAATTAAGGTTCTGTGGGTAGAATTTGCCAACGTGGAGACTCTGTGGGTGTTAAGGTCGTGGGTAGAAGACGGTGGATGGGCCTTCTGGGGGGATTTTGTTTGTAGTCTTCCCTCCCTCTCCCATGGTTAAGGTCGGGATGGGTTAGAGGACCAAGTGGTTGAGCTGTGCGGTGTTGATTTTGTGTGTGGTAAGGTCGTGGTAGGAGACCAAAGTTGGATGAACTGTTGGGCGTAAGGGTTGTGGGCCCGTTAGGGTAAGAAGCCAGTTGGATGACCCCCGGTGGGTGTAAGGTTTAGTGGGTTTTAGAAGGACAAGGGGGTGGCGAATGTTTTGACTGGGTGGGGTCGGTGGTCCTTCTGTAAGGTGGTTGTGGGTAAGAAGCCAATGTGGGCATGACCTTAGGGGTCGTCAATGGTTGGGGTGGGTAAGGTTAGGTGGGTTAGAGACCAAGTGGATGACTGTGGGGGGTTTAAGTTAATGGTTTGGTAGGGAAGCTATAAGGAAGGCCAAGGGTGCGGATGAAACTTACTGTGGGTGCAAGGTTCCTAAGTGGGCGGTAGAAGGCCAAGTGGATGAACTGGGGTGGAGGTGTATTGTAAAAAGGGGTTGGGTTTAGATTGGGCCCCAACGTCACAGGAATGGGGAATGTGGGTTCGCGTAAGGTTGTCGGGAGTTAGAAGCCAAGGGGGAACTGGAGTTGGGTGTTAAGGTTGTGGGTAGAGGCCAGTGGATGGCTGTGGGTTGTTGTTAAGGCGTTCCCTGGTGGGTAGCAAGGCCAAGTGGACATGACTGTGGGCTTTCGCTGTGTAAGGTGTTGGTGGTAGATGGCCAAAGTGGATGATTGTGGTTGAAGGTTGTGGGGATTAGAAGCCAGGTGCGAAAAACTAGGGCCCTTTCCTTGCTGAACTAGGTTGGGGTAAGGAGTCTGATGGGTAGAGACCAAGTGGATGACTGTGGGTTGTTTGTAATTTTATTTTTTGGTTTATAGGGTATTTGTTGGTTGTCTGTAGGTTGTTGTAAGGTTGTGGGTAGAAGCCAAGCAGGTGGAGGGTGGATGACTTTGGCGTCTTTTTCGGGTCTTTTTTGAGTGTAAGGTTCTGTTGGGTTTTGTCTTTTAAGGTTTGGGTAGGGAGACCCAAGTGGGCGATGGCTGGGGGTGTAAGGTTGTGGGTCCGAGGCCATGAAAATAGGGTCAAACAAAGGGGTGAACCCTGGTTGGGTTGGTAAGATTGGTGTGTAGATTGCCAAGTAGGATGGTGGCGTCGTGGAGTGTAAGATTGTGGGTAGAGGCCATGTGGGTATGACTGTGGGTGTAAGGTTCCGGGGTTTAGGAAGCCAGGTGGATGGACTGTGGGTGAAAAGGTTGTGGGTAGAAGCCAAGTGGATGGACTGGGGTGCAAGGTGTGTGTAGAGGCCAAGTGGTAAATGGGCCTTGTGGGTTTTATGTTCTTAAGGTTGGGGTGGGTTAGAATGACCAGGAGTGGATGGACTGGGGTGGGTTAATGGTTTGTTTTTAAAGGGTTGTGGGTAGGAGGACCAAGGGTGGATGACTGTGGGTGTTAAGGTTTGTAGGGTAGAAGGCCAAAAGTGGATGACTGGGGTGGGTGTCAAGGATTGTGGGTTAGAGGCCCCACCCAAGTGGGGATGATGTGGGCCTTGTAAGGATTGCCGCCCCCCCCCTTGCCGAAGGTGGTCCAAGTGGATGCCCCCCTGCTCTTCTGGGTGGGTGTAAGGATTGTGGGTAGAGGCCAAGGGATGACTGGTGGGTGTAAGATTGGTGGGTACGAGGACACAAGTGGATGGACTTGTGGTTGTCAAGGATTGGGGGGTGGGGTAGAAGGCCAAGCGTGGATGACTGTGGGTTGTAAGATTTTGGGGTTAGGGAGGCCAAGTGGCTGACTTGCGGGTTTGTCTGCTTGTTGTTTTTGAATGTTTGTAAGGTTTGTGGGTAGAGGCCAAGGTGGATGACTTGTGGGTTGTAAGTTTGTTTTGTGGTACTTCTTTTTTTTATGGTGGGTATTTTTTTGCGTTTTGTTAATGTTTGTTTGTGTATTTTGTTTGTGTAGGTTGTGGCCGTTTAGAGGCCAAAGTTGGAATGACTGTGGGGTTTGTAAGGAATTTGTGGGAGGTCAGAGGCCAACAGTGGATTGACTGTGGGTTTTCTTTGTAAGATTGTGGGTAGAGGCCAAGTGGATGGGACTGTGGAATCTTTGGTTAAGAAGATTGGGTGGGTAGAGGCCAAGTGGATGGACTGGGGTGGCGTAAGGATTGTGGGTGTACGACGGCCAACCAGTGGAGGACTCGTGGGTGTAAACGATTGAGCTGGGGGGACAGAGGCCAAGTGGATGAATGGACTTATGTGGGTGTAAGTGTGGGTAGGAGACCAAGGGGTGGATGGCTGGGGCGTAAAGTGTGGGTAATGGGGACAGCGTTGGATGGGACTGTGGGTGTAAGATTGGGTGGGGCAAGAGGCCAAGCGGATGACTTGTGGTGGTCTTGTTTTTAAGAATAATTAAGATTGTGGGTAGAGGCCAAGGTGGATGGGACTTGTGGGTTTTGCTAACGGTTATGGGCGTTAAGGGAAAATTTTTTTTTTGGGTAAGAAGGCCAAGTGGATGACTTGGGGTGTGTGTGAAGATTGGGGTAGAGGCCCAAGTGGATGGACTTGTGCGGTGTAAGGTTGTGGAGGGTTAGAAGGCCAAGGTGGATGACTGTGGGCGGTGTAAGATTGGGGTTGGGTTAGAGGCCACCCCATTCCAAGTGGATGACTGTGGGGTGCTAAGGATTTGGTGGGATTAGAGGCCACCAAGTGGATGAACCGTGGAGGTAAGATTCCGTGGGTAGGGGAAGGGCCAATGGATGGACTGTGGGTTGTTTGTTTGTGTAAGGATGGTGGGTAGAGGCAAAGGTGGATGAACTGGGGTTTTTTTTTTTTTGTAAGATGGTGGGTTAGAGCCACCCAAGGTGGATAGAACTGTGGGTGTAAGGTTGTGGGTAGAGACAGGTAGGATCGACTGTGGGTGTAAAGTTGTGGGTATAGGACAGGTGGATGACTGTGGGTGTAAGATTGTGGGAAGCGGGCCAAGGTGGAGGACTGTGGGTTGTAGATTGTGGGTAGAAGCAGGTGGATGCTGTGGGTTTAAGGTTGTGGGTCGAGGACAGGTGGATGACTGTGGGTATAAGGTTGTGGGTAGAGGACAGGTGGATGACTGTGGGTGTAAAGTTGTGGGTAGAGGACAGGTGGATGACTGTGGGTGTAAGGTTGTGGGTAGAGGACAGGTGGATGACTGTGGGTGTAAGGTTTGTGGTGAGAGGACAGGTTGGATGACTGTGGGTGTAAGGTTGTGGGTAGAAGCCAAGTGGATGACTGTGGGTGTAAGGTTGTGGGTAGAAGCCAGGTGGATGACTGTGGGTGTAAAGTTGTGGGTAGAGGACAGGTGGATGACTGTGGGTGTAAGTTATTGTGGTTAGAAGCCAGGTTGGATGACTGTGGGGGTGTAAGGTTGTGGGTAGTGGACAGGTGGATGACTGTGGGTGTAAGGTTGTGGGCAGCCAAGTGGATACTGTGGGTGTAAGTGGGCAGAGGCCAAGTGGATACTGTGGGTGTAAAGGTTGTGGGTAAGGACAGGTGGATGACTTTGGGTTGTAAAGTTGTCAGAGGCCAAGTGGATGACTGTGGGTGTAAAGTTGTGGGTAGAGGACCAGGTGGATGACTGTGGGTGTAAAGTTGTGTAGAGGACAGTGGATGCTGTGGGTGGAGGGTTGTGGGTAGAGGCCAGGTGCATGACTGTGGGAGTAGGGTTGTGGGTGTAACGGTTTGGGTTGTTAGGATGTCGAAGGAGTGTTGTGGGTGTATGATGACCTGTTAATGACAAAAGGAACCTGATTCTGACTAAGGACTTCAGGTTGAATTGAGCAAAAAAAAAAAAACATACTTAAATTATAAAACATTTGCCTCGTCACAACAATAAGAATAAAGATAAATTGTTGGTCATTTCGTAACACATTATGGACTGTCTGGGAAACTATGTCATAGTTATCTCAGAGAAATGTTTCATAAAATGTTACAGCAACTTAGTTGGAGACAATTGACAGTTCAAGTTTCTATAGCTTTAAATTTATATATATATATATATATATATATATATATATATATATATATATATATCTATATATATATATATATATATATATATATATATATATATTATATATATTTCTTATTGTATAAGTTCTATGATGAAATTATAATTGTGGTAATACGATTAATTCACCTCAGAACCTGTGTATCATGTTGTGAAATGTATGTTTTGGTGTGTTCAGATTCCCAAATTTAAAGATAACATGTGCTAAGTAATCCCACTTTTCATTTTGAAGTACGTAAGACACAGAGAGAGTGAAAGCTCATAAGCCTTTTGAAGAGGGTTGTTGTCACACTTTGAGAATGTCTTAGCTAAGCTGATTTCTTTATCGGCGCAAACAAGCGTAAGACCTCCCAGACCGCAATGTTATCCAACCCCTTGAAAATAGATGGGTTAAGCTAATTTTTTATCATCCCGGTCGGGCCTGTAAAGGAACAAGAGAGCCTTATTCATAGACATATGTGAACGCAGTCAAAGGGGCCCTGTATTAGGTACCCCTATAGAGTTGACGTAATATGTTTTCGTCTTAGACGTGTACACTGAAATACACCCATTCCCCTGATACGATAGTTACACATAAAACATTCATTCGCTTTAGAGACGGAGCGGTGTGCGTTTGAGAGTTTAACATTGCTCTCTCTCTCTCTCCCTCAAAATCTCTCTCTCTCGCTCGCTCGGTTGCGAGGCTGTTTCAGTAACTTAACGTAACGAACTGGTCACTCATTTTTATATAATTCTTAGTAATATATGTGTTCTTTGTGGAAAATGTATTTTTACAAATGTTTTGAAGTGCACTTCGAGGTTTTATCATTTTTAAACATTTATCTTTTGCTTTGTTCTTTTGACATATCCCATTTTTATATGCTTAATGTTTGTTCTGTCAATGCTTTAATTGTTTTCGTATTATGCATAATGTTTTTGCAATGTCTTTATTTTGTTTAATTAGTTTGAATAATACTCTATTCTGAAATTGTTTGAATCTAACGCTTGCAAATTAATTTTTATTTAATGGAATATCATTTCAAATTTAATTATTGCTTTATGATTTAATTTAATTAATTTTCTTGAGAAACTTTGATTTAATTTTGCTTAATAATTAATTCAAGAATTAATTAAACTTTTGTTTTCAAGTAATAAGAATTTCCCTGAGATTGTGAATTTCACTTATAAATTTTGAATTTAGAAATAAAATTTTGTATCTAAAATTTATATGAGCATTTCATTTTAACCATCAGTATACATTTTATTTTGTTTAGGTAGAAATATAGAGTGATAATTGTGCCGTTTCCCACAAATAGATCAGAATCAGGGAAATACTTAGATTTGAAATAGCAGGAGTGATGCCCTTTAGTTAAGATTACCTCACACCTATTTTAATGAACTTAGACTGATTGTTTTCTTGACAGTTCAGTTACATAAGGGCTCACTCTTACCTTTAGAGTATTCAGTCGTTTAGTATTTGTGATGAAGGGTCAGGTGTCTGGCTGTAGTGAGGTAAATAATAACCAGGTACTTGAACAAACTGTGCCCTAAGTACAAAGGGTGTCCCAGACCCAGGAATAAAAGGGTCTCTTGTACTAGCAAGTACAAATGGTAAGTGTAGTAACCAGATACTTGGCAATTTGGGTTAAAAAATATTAATGGTGTCCAGACACAGATTTTTTACTATTTCGTGCACCAAGTACTAATGGTATCCAGACCCAGATACTCTTGCCCACTTCGTCACAAGTATTAATGGTGCCCAGAGACCCGGGATATTTGGCACTTTATGTACCAAGTAGCAATGATCCCCAGAAACCAGGGAGGAAAACAAATCACATTATCACTCTAGCTTATACTGGTGGTGTTAGGAATATATTTTGTTAGAAGAGTGACCATATATTTGTTTTGCATTTTATTGTAAAAATTGTATTTGAGAAAAATGGCTCCATTCGATACTCAGGAATTTTTAGCAGCCCCTTCCATCCAAGTGTTGTCTGAAACTACTCTGATTAAGGCACAGTGGGGTGCTCTAGCAGTAGCATGTGGTTGTCATGTGTCTAGTAGCATGATAAAAGCACAAACCAAATGCATTGTCGTGCAAGGCATTGATGTACCTCTGGTAGAATAACTGATGATGATGAGTTAGAACTAGCTCAAGAGTTGTTGAATGTAGCACAGGCTGATCTTATAAATAAGCAAGTAGAAAAGAAAGAGAAAAGTGATGCAGAGTTAGAACTCAGACGCATAGAAGCAGAAGAAAGTTTGATTAAGCTGAAAATACAGGCTGAAAGAGAGAGAATACAAGCTGAAAAAGACAGAATAGACAGGGAAAAACAAGAAAGAAGAGAAAGAGAAGAAGAAAAAGCAGCAGAAGATGAAAAGCAAAGGATAAAAGAGGAAAGAGAAATTGCAAGACATGAAAGGGAGATGGAATTGATAAGAGCTAGATCCACATTACCTGCAACACCATCTAACCCTAACCATGGTAATCAAGATCCTGCATTTGATGTAGTAAAAGTGCAGAAGTTAATCCCTAAGTTTACTGAAGAGGCTCCAGATGAGTTCTTTGATCACTTTGAGAAAGTGGCTTCAGGTATGGGATGGCCAGAAGATAAATGGTCAGTTTTGCTACAAAGTTTCTTGATTGGTAAAGGGAGAAGTGCTCATCTAGCCCTAACAGCTGATCAGTGTAAAGACTATAAGGTGCTCAAACATAATGTGCTACAAGTATACCAGTTGACCCCAGAGTACTACAATGAAAGATTCAGAAATTTAAGAAAAGATGAGAAGGGAACATTCTTAGATTATGCTTACAAAGTGAGAAAGTGTTTCAAACTTTGGTTAGAAGCTGCTAAAGTTAAAACTTTTGATGAGTTAGAAGAGTTACTTGTTCTTGAACAGTATCTTAAGGGAATTCTTGAACATATAAGAGCCTATTTGAGAGAGAGAGAGAGAGAGAGAGAGGTGAAGAAACTTGACAAAGCTGTACACTGAGTGAAGATTACAATATAATCAGTACCTTAGTAAACGTAATTACAATGTCAAGTACCAGAGTCAACAACGCCCAGGTTTTAAGTCTTATCCAAATAACAGGTGACAAATTTAATGGAACAAGTTTAAGGGAAACCTACAAGTGATACTCCACCAAGAGTACACAACGTAATACAATCGCAAACTAATGTGAAATCCTCATCCAGTTTTTCAAGACAGTTACAGAAACCTAATGTTGTCTGTTTCAAGTGTGGAAGAGTAGGACACTACAGTCAAGAGTGTTACCGGAATCAACAGCAGTCAAAGCCAGTTGGTCAATTTGTGAAAGGTGACCAGGTGAAACAAACTACGAAGAGCAGTGAAACAAACTACGAAGAGCAGTGAGTGGCTTAGCAGTATGGAGGCTTTTAAGCCATATATCTATGAGGGTATGCTGCCAACTCAAGAAGGAAGTATGCAGGTACCAGTCAAGATATTATGTGATACAGGGAGTAACCATAGTGTGGTGGTACGTGGTTCTCACCCTCAGTTGGAGAAGAGTCTCACAGGAGATTCAGTTATTTTGAAGGGTATAGGAGGAGAGGAAGTAACTCCTATATGCCGCTTACACCTGTCATGTGAATTGGTGACAGGGAATGTTGATTTTGCTGTAAAGGACTCACTGGCTGTGGAAGGTGTACATGTTTTATTGGGGAATGAAGTTGGTGGTGTGCCATTTATTCCTTGTCCTGTAGTGACAGACAAACCATTGAGAATTAGTCCTACAGTAGAGTTGGAGAAGAATAACCCCCACCTGTTTCCTAGTCGTGTAACTACCAGAAGTATGAAGAGGACTATGACTGCAAGTGAAGAAACTGAAGATTTACACACCCAAGAAGGATCAAGTGAAGGATCTTTGTGCTTAGAAGAATTATTCCAGGGAAGTGAACTTTCCCATAGTGCTGACCAAGAAGAGATTTCCCAAGAAGATGAAGAAGACGATGACGACGAAGAAGAACCTGATGTTCCTGAAGAGACTCCGAGTAGTCAAAGTGTTACTGAAGACAGTAGTGAAACTACAGTAGCTGAGTTAGCAGATATTGAGAATTCAACCCTTGAAGATGGTCAAGTGACAAGAGAGAAGCTAATGGACTTGCAGAAGAAGGATGCATCGTTAACTGATTTGTTCTTCAGAGTTGTTGATCGAGAAGAGATGCAACAAACTCCTACCTGTTATTATCTGAAGGAAATTTTGCTGATGAGGAAGTATAGACCTACAGATATACAAGGAGATGCTGTATGGGGCGAATATCATCAAATTTTGATTCCATATCCGTTGAGAAAGCAAGTGGTTGCAGTAGCCCATGAGTCTGGACATATGGGAATCAGGAAGACTGTGGAGAAGAGCATGAAATATTTTTTCTGGCCTGGACTTCACAAAGATGTTAGCAGGTTTTTGTCATGAGTGTCATACCTGCCAGATAGCTGGAAAACCGAATGAAACATCAAGAAAGCCCCCCTACAACCTAATAGAAGTTAGAGGAGAACCCTTTAGCAAAGTGGCTATAGACATGGTTGGACCACTGCCGAAGACAAAGAAAGGAAATGAGTATTTGTTAACATTAATGTGTCCTGTGACAAGATATCCAGAAGCAATCCCTGTCAGAAACATATCTGCCAAGATAGTTGCTAAAAAACTTGTGGAGTTTTCTCAAAGTTTGGTATACCAGAAATAGTACAAAGTGACAGAGGAACAAACTTTACTTCAGTTATTCCAGGATGTGATGAATTTGTTAGGAGTGAAACAACAGTTATCCACTGCCTATCATCCAGAGACTCAAGGTGCCTTGGAAAGGTTCCACCAGACATTGAAAAGTATGCTGACAAAGTATTGTTCTGAGTCAGGAAGAGAATGGGATGTTGGTTTACCATTAATGTTGTTTGAAGTTAGGAGTGCTTATCAAGAAAGTATGGGATGTCCACCTAATGAAATGATTTTTGGAAGAGAAGTGAGAGGACCGTTGAAGATTCTTGCAGAAAATTGGGAAGCAAATCAAGAGGAAAGCCAAGGAGAGTATGTGAAGAACTTAAGGAAAAGGTTGAAAGAGATTAGAAAATCCTCTTTAGAAAATCTGAAAGTGAGTGAAGAGAAAATGAAAAGGAGAAATGATGCTAAGGCTAAGCTAAGAAGTTTTAGTGTTGGTCAACAAGTGTTAGTGTTCTTACCTGTCAAGAGATTTCCCCTCACTAATAAATTTCAAGGTCCTTACAAGATAATTCAGAAGTTAGTGATAGAACCTATGTGATTGAAACACCAGAAAGAAGAAGAAGACAAAAGAAGATACATGTGAACCTCTTGAAACCTATTTCTCAGAAACTAAAACTGAAACTGGGTCAGTAACCCAAACAACTTTATCTACAGAAGACAATGATGGCTACGAATTGGGAGCTGCAAGTAAGATGAATAATTCTTCAATTTTGGAAAATTTGGAGGATATACTGAAACATCTGAGTGTTGAACAAGGTGAAGACTTAAGTGAAGTATTTGAGAAGTTTTCCGAAATTTTTTGTAGATGTGCCTAGGCGTACTGATCTGACCAAGCATGAAATCAAGATTCAAGAAGATGGAAGACCTTTCAAGCAAAGAGCCTATCGCTTATCACCGTATCATTGAGATGTTTTGAAGAGGGAAGTTGAGTATTTGCTGCAACATGGATTAGCCGAACCCAGTTCAAGTCACTTCAGTTCTCCATGTGTGTTAGTGAAGAAACCAGATGGTTCATTTAGGATGTGTACTGATTATGTTATAAATAACTTGCTTCTATCAGTGTGGCTGATAATTATCCTTTGCCTCTTATAGATCAATTACTTGATAATATTGGGCAAGCCAACTTTGTTTCCAAGATAGACTTGTTGAAAGGATATTATCAAATTCCCTTAGATGAGAATGCCAAGTTGCTGTCAGCTTTTATTACTCCATTTGGAGTGTATCAGTATACTGTTCTGCCTTTTGGTCTGATGAATGCACCGACAACATTTCAACGAGTGATGGATCAACTGCTAGGATCGATAGAAGGAGTAGGTGTATACCTGGATGACATCGTAATTTACTCTACAACATGGGAAGAAGATCTGAAGATTCTGAGGAAAGTTTTCAAGAAACTACAAGAAGCAGGATTAAAACAAAGTCAAACCTAGAGAAGAGTGAGTTTGGAAAGGCAACTGTGCAGTATCTTGGGTTTGAAGTTGGGAAAGGCCTTCTTGCTCCAGTAAATGCTAATGTAGAAGGTATCCATAAGGCTACCCCACCTACTACCAGGAAACAGCTACAGAGATTTTTAGGCATGGCTGGATTCTATCGTCATTTCGGCCCAAATTTCCCAGCCGTAGTAGCTCCCTTGACAGACTTAACTAGTCCTAAAGCTAAGTTTGTTTGGACTCCAGAGTGTCAAGAATCCTTTCAGAAGGTAAAAGCCATTTTAACTTCAAGACCAGTACTTCAAGCTCCAGACTTCGACAAGAAATTTGTGATACAAGTTGATGCGTTGGACTGTGGCGTTGGAGCTGTTCTACTTCAAGAAGATTAAAATAATATCTACCATCCTGTGTGCTTCATGTCTACAAAACTGAAAAAACATCAGAAAGTATACTTGACAATCGAGAAGGAAACTTTAGCCTTAATCACCGCATTGAAAAAATTTGAAGTGTATGTGAATAGACCTAGGAATGAAGAAATTTTAGTGTTGTCTGATCACAATCCACTATCATTTATCCAGAGAATGAAAATCCACAATCAAAGACTGACCAGGTGGTCTTTGTGCCTGCAACAGTGTAACTTAAGAGTGCAGCACATTAGTGGCAAAAACAATGTAGTTGCTGATTATTTATCTCGTTGCGAATCATTGGATTCATCACTGTGATAAAAAATCTTCTAGGGGGAGGTATATTATATGTTGCTACTTTCAAAATACATATATCTCCTCTATGACTGTATAAAATGTTATGTAGAATTGTGCAACATTTTTTCAGATTCCTAGCTAGCTTAGAGATAGGATGTTTTAAATGTGTTCAGATTTCACATAACATAATATGTAAAAGAATAATATATATAACGCAGAATGTAGAAAGAGAGAGATTTTCTTTGTCCATTCGAATCTACGATTGTTTCCCTATTATGTCAGCATTGTGAGATTAGAGGAACTGCAAGATCCGTTTGCTTTCCTAATCTGTCAACACGTTTGATAACCGAGCTTGAATCTTCAATGTGTTTTGGGAATCTGTCATCAAGTAAGATAAGGGGCTTCTGCTTCGGTTGACGCAGTCAAGTACATGTCTTTTTTTAACAGAATCGTCTTGTACGCGTATGTCTTTGCCGTGTGCCACATGCAGATGACACATTTTGTATGTAAAGTTGCGTAAGATTTCGAAGCTTCTAGAAAGAATTGTGCCAAAAACATTTTGTGTCATCTCCCCTGTCCAGCTTCCGTAAGGAAGAGAAATTTATTACATCTTTGACACTCGAGGCGTTCAGATCTCTCTCTCTCTCTCTCTCGACATCCTTGAGATTATATTAACGTAACGTAAATTGGTCACTCGTAACTTGAGAATTTCATATTTGATATTTCTTAGAGTTTATTTAGTGTTAAATGATGTTTTTTTGTGGAATCTGAACAAACATTGTTGTTGTGGGGGTTTCTTTAAGCCCACATCGTGCAGGAAGGTAAAGGAATTGAGGAGAGTGCCCGGCTCAAGGAAACACCATGTTTGTGTTGTGAACTCTAATTTTATTAGAACAACTTAACTCTTAAGTAAACATAATAACAGGTACATTGTGCAAAATTAGTTGCTAAATTCATACTCATAAATGTGTTGACTAGTAAATACCAAATACTAAATTACTTGTACTTCAATATACACTTCAAGTAAGAAAACAGGAGGAAACACTTAATAAACAAAAAACAGAAAAAACATTGGAACCTGAGTGTATGAAAGAAAATGGCAGTGCTATTTCAGGTACACTATAAGAAAACTTCTCTCAAGTAGATATGCAGAAAACCACCTTTCTAAATTCAACAGTTGTTGTAACGGCGCCTGGTTTTTGTGAAAGTGTAGAACAAGACTGCAGCAAAGAAAGAAGTTGGTATACCAAAAAGGTAAAGTGTGTTATATTTTTATTAGTTGCAACTAATAACGGATAGGAACAGTGGTTAACTAATAACGGATAGGAACAGTGGTTAACTAATAACTAATAACAGATGGTTACGAAGGTTTGGTAAAAACTGATGGTTACAATGTTTTGAGTGAAAAGATTTACACTTTTACACATTGCAAATTTTTGTGTTTTGTGTTTCTTTCATTTTTTGTGTATTAGTTCATTTTCTTATTGAAGTGTGCCTTTTTATTTTATATTTTCATTTGCATTCACAATTTAATTGACTTTGTTATTTTCATTGCTTAATCATTGCACATTCAATTAAATTTAACACTTGTGAATTAATTTGCATTTACTTAGAATTCTTTTCAAGTTTTATTATTGTTTAGCACTTGTGAATTAATTTCTAATTTTCAATTATTGCCTAACACTTTTGAATTTTGATTGAATTAATTTTGATTTAATTTTACTTATTTGATTCAAGAATTAATTAAACTTTACTTTGTTTTCAAGTAACAGTAATTTTCCCTGATATTGTGAATTTCACTTATAAATTTTGAGTTTAATAATAAATTTTTGTATTTAAAATTTTTATAAGTATTTCATTTCTAACCAGTATATTTGCATTTGATTATATTGATGTTAGGTAGAAACATTGAGTGGTAATTGATCTGCTTTCCTTCAATTTACTTTAAGTGACTTAGAACCAGGGAAGTACTTAGACTTCTGAAATCAGGGAAATACTTAGACTTTTAAAGTTGTTGATGGAGTGATGCCCTTTGATCAATTTAATTACTTACAAGATTACCTCACACCTATTTTGATGAACTTAGTCTGATTTTCTGCAAGACTGGTAAGTTGTTAAGGGATCACTGTTGCTTTAGAGTATTCAGTCGTTTAATACCTGCGATGAGGGTTCAGGTGTCTGGCTTTTGTGAGGTATCAGTTAATGAATGGTAAGTGTAGTAACCAAGATACTTGGCACTTCGTAACAATATATACATATATATATATATAATATATATATATATATATATATATATATGAATAACTTGATCACGAAGTATATAAAACGTGATGCTATGTATAAATAAAGGTATTTTTTTCATGAAGGAAAATATGAAAAAGCGAGATAGCCAAGTACTTTCGGTCCTGTTCGGACCCTTTGCTGAAGTATATATATGTGTATACATACAGTATATATGTGTATATGTATGTTAAATATAGTATGTTCTATATGTATAATTATATATGCATGTATGATATATATATATATATAATATATATATATATATATATATATATATCCCGAAGGAAGTAGTAGGGAAAGGCATCCTCATCTTTCAACAGTTTATTAATGCCGACGTTTCGCGACGAATTCCAGGTCGCATTTTCAAGGCTAAAAATATATATAAGTTTACGAACATTAATAATTTATCTAATTTAATTTATATTAAAAATGTCATGGCAAACAGCTCTCAATAAAGTTTAAACAAGTAAAAAGTTAAAGTTAAAAGTTAATTTGAAAACAACAGCATCTCCAAAGTCAGACATATTAAAAGTACAGGACTTCACTAAAATTTCAGAAACACCACCTATACAAAAGAAAGAGTAAAACTAACACAATATAGTAAAAAATACAGTGAGGGCAGACGCAGCTGCCCCAAACTAGGCTATGTACAATTTTACAGAGGACGTTTGGGTATTTAACGACGGTACAGTCTTTTTAATAATGATAGATTCTAAAATTGTCAGGTTGTTGTTGTTCCGCAGTTCGTCCAGCGTCGTATATAAATATACTTGCCCGAGATGTGAATCACGGGACATACGTGGGATGCACGAGGAGGCTGTTGAAGGTTCGAATTGATTCCCACAGGGGCATAAGCCATAGAACAGGTAGTAGGTTATCTAATCCAGAACAATCCAATATACGGAATCACTCAAAAACATGTAAAATATATTGACAGCAAGGATTTTTCTATCTTGGGCCAACTGCGGAACAACAACAACAACAACCTGACAATTTTAGAATCTATCATTATTAAAAAGACTGTACCGTCGTTAATACCCAAACAAACGTCCTCTGTAAAATTGTACATAGCCTAGTTTGGGGCAGCTGGTCTGCCTCACTGTATTTTTACCTATATTGTGTTAGTTTTACTCTTTCTTTGTATAGGTGGTGTTTCTGAAATTTTAGTGGAGTCCTGTACTTTTAATATGTCTGACTTTGGAGGTGCTGTTAACTTGTTAACTGTTAAACTGTTAACCTTTTTTACTTTTTAACTTTATTGAGAGCTGTTGCCATGACATTTTTAATTTTATAAATTAAATTAGATAAATTATTAATGTTCGTAAACTTATATATATTTTTAGCCTTGAAAATGCGACCTGGAATTCGTCGCGAAACGTCGGCATTAATAAACTGTTGAAAGATGAGGATGCCGCCTTTCCCTACTACTTCCTTCGGGATATATCTTCTTTGAGCTCCAGCTCCGGCCCTTATGTGTATATATATATATAATATCTATATATATATTATGTATATATATATATATTATCTTATATATATCATACATGCATATATATGTACATATAAACATTACTGTATACATATATCTACATATAAACATACTATATATACATATACTATAAGCATATATGTATATACCAATATATATACAAATATATAACCATACATTGTATATACATATATATATATATATATAGATATATATATATATATATATATATATATAATATATATACCTGAAAGAGAGAGACAGCAGTCTCTGAAACAGTACTTTTCTCTCACATTTTGGTGTTTTTATGGGCTCCTTTTATTAGATATATATATATATATATACATATATATATATATATATATATATATATAACCATATATATATAAATATATATATATATAAATATATATATAAATATATATATATATGAGAATATTATATGTATATATATATATATATATATATATATATATATATATATATATATATATATATATATATATATCTATCTATATATGTTAAATTATATCTATGAATATATATATATATATATATATACAATATATATATATATAATATTATATATATATTATATATACTAGATATATATATATATACGGATACATGTTACATATATATATATTATATAGATATATATATATATATACTAGATACATGTACATATAATTATACATATATCATATATGTATATGTTTATATGTTATATGTATATATATATATACATTTTTATACATTATATTTTACATATATTTATATACATGCACTGTATATATTACATACATACATATACATATGCCTATATATATTATTACGATTATTGCCCCCCTCGTCTACCCAGCATTTAGCATTTTTATTCAGTTCTAGAAGAGCAGCCATTTTTTCCTTAACATCAGCTGACTTTAGGCAGGAAACACAAAGCAGGCGAGATATCGTCATTTTCCGTTAGTGGCTGGGGGGGAATAAAGACTCCTGTAAACCTTAGGGACGTATCCCAAAAGGAAGTGTGTAGCTAGCTAGGTACTTCTTAGGCTTACTCTTAAGATCTTTTATCCTGTGAACCTCTTGCTGGCAATATGCTCTGTTCCCAGGATGGCCTGCCATCAGCGGAGGAGAAGCTGACCCCAACACCCAAGCTTCGTGCCCGACGACGCTCTCAGTCCACTCCAGTCCGTGACCTAGGACAGATGTCCAAGCCCGCCTTCCAATAGGCCTACAAAAGGGGCTAACTGGCGCCCCAGACCTCAAACAAAGCCGACGCCAATTTCTACAAAGGTCCACTTACATAAGGCACCCAGGTACATCTTGAGATACAGTCATATTGCCAGTTCTTTTCCTCCGAGTCAAGTGAACTACTGCACATTTTCCAATTCGAACTCCTAATTCTCAAATGAACATCCCTTTGTTTCTTCCCTTGCCTCGTGGCCGCATGCCTCCTTTTGTGATCGTCCCAGACAAACCAAGTCTCCATTGAATATTTCATTTAAACACTTGAGTTCCTCCCTCGGTGTGTAAGATGAAAGTGAGTAACTGTAAATTTGTGCAAGAAGTCTTTATTTTGTTCTGTGTCTAATCTGGGAACTCTTCCAGATCTCCTCGCAAGTGATTCCTTAACGCAAGAAACCTAAGAGTAATTTTGGAAACCAGCATTGAAGTAAATCTGGTTTTGGCCAGCTTTTCCCTATTGTGAGAGATAGGATTGGTCCACGTGTGGACAAGTTGCCTTTACTTTATCCCAGGCCATTCAACGGCCTCTTGTAAATAAATAATGTAGATTAATTATCTGGTTTTTAATGGCGTCCTTCTAGAGTAAAAAATAACCAAATCAATCCTTTTAAAGGTAAGTTAGAAGCACTTTATTCTCCATTATTCCCTCTAATATTTTTCTTTTATGTATTTGGGATCTCAAGGCTACCAACACGTAAGAATAGACACACACATATATTATATATATATATATATATATATATATATATATATAGATATTATATATATATATATATATATATATACACACACATATGAGAAGTATAATTTTTCCTTTCTTATTTGTCCCAGATATATTAACAGATTTATGTACATTAATCATATCACCGTCATATTCTGATAAGAGTCTTATCTTTTATAATATTGTATTTGAATGAGAAATTATTTAAAAGTAAAAAAAATATTGCAATTTGTATATGATAAATTTACATGAATGCGCCATGAAGAAATTGCTGCTGAAAATGCAGATGTGGAATCCGCATCGGCATACAAACTTGGATAGCTGCCCCGTAGACTTTTTAATCCGCATAGCAGACGAAAATTCCGCACTTCGGCAACGCTGGTCAAATGTGGCGTTATAGTTCCAGTAATACAAATAAGATTACGCCTGGATAACTCGACACTTCTCGCATTTGCAATATTTTATTCATTCTCGAGCTATATATTACTTAAGCACTGTCAATCGTTGTGATATATTAACACAAAACCTGACCAGCAATGAACTGAACACGTAACTTAATTTATTAGAAGACCGTGACAGTTATTTTACTAAATATTTTACTAAAAATTGATAGGGTGCTTCCATATTAATTATATGTATTTAGAATCATTCATTTTCCATATATATTCTGTCGTTTTAAGCTTGGGGATTCGAAAATTCTTGTCATTACGAAATTACGTAAATTATATTTAAAAGGATTTGTCTCACGAAACCAGAGCACTGAACAAAAACAGTAACACTCGTAGGATACTTATGGTAATGGCCATAGGCCATAACACAATAAGATCTTTAAATGTTATGACGAATATAAGTAAAAGACGGCATTATCAAATAACGAAGAATTAATATGCGTAAATATTTAGGATTACTTCACAAACCTGGGCAACATTATCTACCCATGCTGTTGAAACTACCATAGAACATTAAATCCATCTACACACTGCACTACATACTCACCTCGTATTTTAAATGCAATTAGACCCCTTCTTTTCAATGCCTTTTCCACACAACCTACCTAGCTGGCATTTTCTAGGTCTTATCTCATTCTTCCTTCTAATATATACATTACAATCCTGGTGCTAATAAAGCGGACCTCCAAGGCTTACTACTGTCGAGTTGAATATAGAATTATGGAGGAGTTATCGAGTTCCATTTGACAATGTCTGAGAGAGAGAGAGAGAGAGAGTGTAATTGCTGTATGGATAGTTAACGACTGAATTGGCTGTTGGTGAGTTCTTGGTTGTCTGCTGGTGCTGTTGGAGTTTAGAGTTGTGTGTTTTTAGTCAGATTTTGGTCAGAATCGGTGATGATAAGTAGTGTCGGCAGCGGTCTGTTAAGTCTTGAAGGAATTGAAAGTCAGTTGAGTTGTTATTGATTTGTTGTTTGTTTTGTTAATTGTTATGGTTGCTTAGAGTTGTTGTGCCTGTGCTATTGGATTTGTTGTGCTTTTGAGTTCATGAGGGTTGAATGTGATTGTTATAGGTGAGGGTTGTTGTTTTTTATGTTGTTAGGGGCTGTTGTAGTTTTCCTTGGTGTGTTTGTGAGTTGTTGAGGGTGGTTGTTAGTGAGCTATTGTGATTCCTTGGTTGTTGTTGTGGTCCTTAGATGTTGTGTAGTTGTTGTGTTGTGGGTTGTGGTCTTTGGTTGTTGAGCTGGTGTTGTGTTATGGTCCTTGGTTGTTGTCTTTGTTGTTGTTAGTGTCTCAGCGACCTCGACCAGTGGACAGCACAGTATAGCCTGGAGTATCTGGAGTTGGGTCAGTACATGAGTTTTTTTTGTGTAGGTATTGTGGCAGGATCACAAGCTAAAAAAAACAAGCTGGCAAAATCTCCCCCCCCCCCCCCAACATAAACCTAATCACTCCAGCTACCCAACTCACCCCAGTCACACTTTCCTCTTTACACTACAGCATACAAGCAGGACAATTGACCTATACCCACACAAAAACAAAACAAAAACAAAAAACTCAAAACACATGTACTTACCAACTCCAGATACTCCAGGGATATGCTGTGCTGTCCGAGGTCGCTGAGACACTAACAACCACCACCAAGAACCACAATCCAACAACACAACACCCAAGGACTGCAACCCAACAAAACAACAACACAACAACCAAGGAACACAACCACAACTTAACAACACAGCAAACAACCAAGGAACACAACCACAACCTAACAACAGCAAACAACCAAGGAACACAACCACAACCTCACATATAGCTAACAACAAAAACTCAACAACACAACAAGAGACCACTGCACAAATAGCACAAAAAATCACAACAGCACAGGCACAACAACTCAAAGCAAACCACTAACTTAACAACCAAATAACAAACAAAAACACAACTCAGCTGAATATCAATGCCTTCACTAAAATGCTGCCAACACTACTGTCTCTCACCTGACTAAAGTCTAAAGACTGCCTCTAAAACACAGAACTCCAACAACTAACAGCACCAACAGACAACCCAGAACTCACCAACAGCCAATTCAGTTGTTAACCATCCATACAGCAATTATCACTTCTCTCTCTCTCTCTCTCTCTCTCTCTCACAGACGTTGTCAAATGGAACTCCATAACTCCTCCATAGTATAGGTCAATTGTCCTGCTTGTATTCTGTAGCATAAAGAGGAAAGTGTTACTGAGGGTGTGTTTAGCAGCTGTAGTGATTAGGTTTATGTGGGGGGGATTTGCCCGGCAGTTTTTAAGCTTGTGATCCCGCCACAGAATTTAGGCCAAACACCTAGCACTGGGACCTATGAGGTCTTTCAGTGCTGAAATGGAAATTGACAGTAAAAGGTTTGAAAGGCGTAACAGGAAAACCTCAAAGCAGTTGCACTATGAATTAAGTGTTAGGAGAGGGTGGAAAGGAAGATGTAGAAAGAGAATATGAAAGGAGGTACAGTAAAAGGAGCAAAAGTGGTTGCAGCTAGAGGCCAAAGGAACGCTGCATAGAACCTCAAGTAATGCCTACAGTGCACTGCATGAAGGTTTACTACTGTAATTATGGTTCTCTGCGTCATCCATATGATGACAGATGCACTATTTCACCCTTACACAGTAGTGTATGGTAACTTTCATCCATATCTATTTGTCTACCCCAGCCTGGCTGTTCAACTCCTTTATCTTTACCTTACTCCAATTTCCCATGGTTTAAGATAGGATAAATGTGATGAAGATGGGTTAAGGAACATTCAGTCAGAAAAATACAAATTAGTTACAAATTTGGTATTTGTTCATATACGGAACAAACCTTCGGTCTTAACATTAGGATAGACTTACTTATTGGAGGGAGGTAAGTCTCTACAACTGACTGGGAGTTTGCCACCTTGTCCATTTCCGAATATATAGGGAAATTCTAAGAGAATGGACAATGAACCTAGAACCAAAGATATAAGCGAATCTATTGGTTTCCCTCACTGGGTGTTGATACCATTGTATGGTTTACTCTTGTCCCTTGCAACTGGATCCACCTTCACCCCTCTCTTTCCTATTATCTAGAGGGGTGTGTTGCTACTGAAAAGTATATCATAACCTAAGATAGCTTCACAGTATGGCTGACCATACTGCCCCTCCCTCTGTTGTTTCTATTGTGAAAGGGACAATGGGTTAGCCTCTTTGGGGAAGAGGGTCTTGTGGCTCTATTAGGGATGTTATGTCTCACTGTCTTCTTCCGAGACATTTGCTGCTGTCTTCCCTCCAAAGGAGTAGCTTGACTGTTAGACGTTTTCCTAACTGCCTGCTGCACCAACCTATCGTTAGTGTCCATCCTTCTTCTATCTATCGCCTCTTCCAGTATGACCTCTGGCAACAGCAGTTGCGACTCCAAGATATCCCCATTCCTCATCGCTAACAGGGAATCCAAATCCACAGTGCGGCTTAGTCTAGCCAACGCTGCATCTCTCCTCATTAGCAGGATATTTGCCCAAACATTGGCACTTACGTTTGTCAGGTACGCAATCGCCTTGGAACCTGACTGTAGTAATCTAATGAACAATGATTCATCCACTACTTTTCTTGTCACTTCCGAGGATGCAATCTTCGCCACTGCTGTTGACCAAAGATCTAACCAAGAAGCAGCCTGAAAGACAGAAGAAGCTGTTGCTTCTAACGTAGCAGCCTCTTGGTACGTCATCGAAGGGCACTCCATTTTAACCTGATCCAAGGTTAATCCAGGCCTTAATCTTACAACATTAGGGTTCACTTGTCTAGACAGCAAAGGGACCTTCGATGTCGTATAATATTTCCTTTGCTTCATCATTGGAGGGGGAATAAATTTAAATGATCTATTAGATCTTAAGGAATTATCCCTTCCTGCAATCTTTGCGTTTACATGTTGCAAGACAGAATCCGTATGACTCAAACAAGGCAATTCATACGACACCTTGGTATCCCTTTTTAATCCAAATGCCATGTCAATTCTAGGCGGAAGCATACTGGCCGGTGTTTCTGTCTCCTGCGAAAGGTTATTGAATTGACGAATCAAATCAATCACCTCTGCATACGAGGCCAGAAACTCTTGGTTTTCTCCTTCCTCCGGCTCTAATGTACCATTCTCCGTCACAAGGGATGTTGTCTCGCCCCTATCTTCTGACAGACGGCCCGGAATTCCACAGCCGCCTGCCCCTACGGCCGCGGTCTCTTTGATCTTTGCTGGCCGCCGTTGGCTCGATCCCGAATAGTCAGCAGGGGAACAAGAACGCCTCACTCTTTCTCTGCTCACGGATCTAGAGCGAGAATCTCGTCTAGATCTCCAAGATGAAGGCTCCCTTAAGACAGATATAACTTCGTCTCTATTAGTATAAGTATTGTTTACGAGCGTCGGAGAACTCGGCCTCGACCTTTCATCCAGACGGACACTGCCTTCCACGAACGTATCCGCCGAGGTTGCCAACTCCCTATTCTTTGTACTTTTAATAGGAGCCTTATCGTCCTTCGTACGTATATTGAATGGCCTTACGGGTGAAACTGGGACCTGCATTCTATCCTCTGCTGCACCTTTCGCCGCCAACGTCGATTTTACCGCGGTATCGTAGTTTTTGCGATCCGAACTGGCAACTCCGCATCGGCTGCTAGTCCGTCGGCCGTCGCCTCTCTCGCTTGTTCGGATTCTTGCGAACGGCTTCGTCTGCTAGCCTTGTGCTTACTACCACTGACTTCCCGACCTTCCTGTTGACTTGGATACGACAGACTTGGTCTGAAGATGAAGAAGAATTGATTCTTCTCCTCTTGGCCCGAGGATCAGTCGCGAACTCCCGAATCCTCCTCCAACGCTTGACTGGCGCTCGCCGTAACGTTATTGGACTTAGCGATGACGCCGAACTAGAGGAAGAAGACGAAGAAGGCGAATCACACTTTTTCTTTTTGTCTCTCTTATCCATTCTCTTCTCTATATCCTGTAATTTCTGCATTACAGTTTGCATTGTCGAGTTAGGAGGCGTATTAGAGTCTGGGTGCAGCGAAATAGGCCGAGAAGCAGTCTGTGACGTCATCACGCCTGCCATATCGGTGTGTGACGTATGTTGTGACATCATCCCTCTCGTAGGGAGAGACTGTGAGGTTTCTGCTGGCAACCGCACGTTTGCTGCCAAACTACCTCCCACGTTGTGCATCGCTGTAACATCAAGTTTGATGGCGTAGCCGCGGCATTAATTCCCATAAATTGCAAGCCAGGGGGGTGAGGAACATTCAGCGCTGCCGGACCTTGCTGGAACCGTGACGCCATGTAATGCGCAAGCAAACCATCCAAGGTTGGTACGCCTGGTAGGCCTAGCGCTGACCACGTACCATCCAACCTATGCGCTTCGGAAGCAGGAGCCTGGAACAAAGATGGCGGTGCTCCCCCTCTACTTGCTGGGAACAAAGGAGAGTACATATTATTCATAAAATTACCCAAGGCCCCTCCTGACGTTTCCGATACTGAACCACTAGGAGAAACCGAAGGGGTATGGGACAAATCAAAAGCAGGTGGAGAAACATATGGAGCAGCCTGGTTTATTGCCGATACAAATGAAGCTGGTAAGGTTTGGTCATCCAAAGATGGCATCACCACCTTCCTTTTGTATTGGCTTTTCTCATAGAACTTTTTCCACTGTTCCACCGACCAACCGCGACAAACAGAACATGGATTAGTAATCGTACATACGTTTTCCCTGCACCTACTACACGTTGGATGAGGATCCCTTGACACCGAAGTTAGAAATCTGACTCCTGGGCATTTCCTTTGTCTCCTTTTCGAAATGGCAGACGATCCCGATGTTGAGGCAAAATTCTCCATCATACCAGTTATACACTCTTCACTCACACTGAGCACACTCGGAGAAGAAAAGGTAATAAGAAATGAAAAAAAAAGAAATGGATAAAAAGGGCAAACTGAAAAACCGGCTTTAAATCAGATAGACAGTAACACGTCTTATCTTAAAGGCGGTAGGAAAATAACTGGTGGGTCACAGGTAGCCGTGGGCATTCTGGGTATACATGCCCTGTGACCTGGTATAGATGCCAATAGTCCCTGGATCTCATAAGTGTAATTTTAATTCTACCGGTTTCCAGCTTGGCGCTAGTAAATCCTAATGTTAAGACCGAAGGTTTGTTCCGTATATGAACAAATAGTAAATATGGAGGAAGCAGTAAGACCCAAAGTCAAGACAGATAGGCCTACTGAAGAAGGCCTGTACCAAATATATAGGATTCCAAGCAGCATACATGATCAGACAGGAGGCAGACTCCCGTCAATGTGAATGACGACCTTCTCCTTGAGAGGTTAATAAAAACAACGTTGATCACCTCAGGATCTGTTTATTATTAGCTTTGATGTTAATACAGTACAATTAATCATACTATTATGGTTCCTGCTTATTTTCAAGTCCCCAGCAGTCTGGGAACATGAGAAATATAAGCAAGGAAAGTTTTTAAAATGAGACCTGCAGGTCTCTGCTTGACATGGTCCCAAGCTCACTTTAAACAGCAGCTGGACTTCGGTATTGCCTTAAAAAAGAAAAAAAATTACTGGTTAAATGCCTACGTCTGCTTTTAATAATCCAAGATAACCTAGAAACTGACACGTACAAGACAATGTTGCATTTTATTCTATAAAGTTGGTTGGTTTTGTTTTTCTCAAATCAAGGCACATTGTAAATACACAGGTTACACATGCTGGATACCACTTGCTCAAATAAAGCAAACTTGTTGTATCAAGTGTCAATTCAGAAATCTCTATAATATACAGTATGTGGCACCCTAGTGAATATGGATACATCAACAAAGCTTAGATGTACACAATCGATTTTTATAAACACCTTTCTAACTGAATAGTTTTACAATATCTTCAAGTGTAATAAAACATAAACCTCGTTTTCAAAACCTTTTGATGGGCAAAGCTTTTTTTTGGGGGGAATAACAGAGTATTCCCATCTATTGACCAATGACGTTAAGGCACGCTCTCTGCTTTAGGTAAAAAAAGGCACCTTGTTTTTGCATTACGGTTTTGTTTCATGTACAACAACAAGCATCAATAGGGGAAATGAATGTGGGGGAAGAGTACAAGAGGGTTAAACAAAGCATACATATTTAATAAAAGGGTATGATGAGCAATAACATAATTAGGTATAACACATGTACTACATACTCTCACATATATTAGTATAACTAATTAAGTACCTCAAAAGGGATTCATGGCACAACGTCCAACTAAGGAACGATTTTTTTTTTCCCACAAATGATAGTTCGTCGTCAGACAGCTAACTTGGTACAGAGCAAAAAGTGTGAATCGCGATGGTTAGCAGCCTCTAGACTTAAACAAATTCTAAATATATATTCAGATCTTTAGTACAGAACCTTATTATATACATGTACGTAACTCCAAAGAGATTCCGTCTTTACATTTCACTGTTATTTACAATTGAGAACTATATACACAGGCTTTTATCACTGTGATTATTTACACACATCTTTTTTTGTTATGATCCGACGTTACAGCCAAGCATACAGGAAGAGAGAGATTTCAGATTACTACCCTTAATTTGTCTTGAACCTACAGTAGGGAAGAAAGGTCAAGAGGGGGTTGGGGAAGACTAGTAAAAACATTGTTATATAATTCCTAAAATGGGAAGAATTTCATTACAACATGCATACAAGTAGTACTTGTGGAGAGTAGGAATAAAAAAAAATGGTTAAAATTGTTCAAGATTCTTGAAAATCCTACATCAAAATGAAAATGACTGTAAACCTTCACAAGTCAATTTCCTTAAGACAAGGAGCCTAACTTCGGTCCATTTCATGAAAAACATTCTAAAATGGATGTATTTTTCTCTCAGGCAAAGGTTGACCATTTCCTTTTCATGCCATGGAAAAGGACTCATCACATGAGTTAACCTGACTGCAGCAAGATATCTGAAAGTGTATCACTACGACGAAGTCTGCGGTCGAGTAATCTTATGAAGGTTAATCTGGCTACTGAAAGAATTTGCGCAAGCCAACTCCAAATGGTACCTAGCCATTCAAATATGCCCTTAGTACTGGATCAAATCCTAAAACTTCCTTGCATTTACGTGACAAAGTATGAGGAACCAGATCAAATAAACATTCACAAACACAACAATACCTTATCTACACAAATCAATAAATATAGTCATATACGATACCTCTTCTCTCAGAGAAATAGCTGCTTTAATTCAGAGTAGAAAAAAAAATCCCTAGATACATGAGAATAAGGGAACTACTTTTCAATAATGATAGAAAATAATTACAAAAGACAAGAGGAGGGCCAAAACACAATAATGATGGGTTTTCACAACAAAGGGATTATATTATGGAGCTTTTCTCTGCAATATGTGTTTCCATTCAGAACTATCTAACCTGTCTAAGAAAAGAAAAACTGAGCAAAATTTATTCAAATGATCTAAGATTAGCATATTGCAGTCAGAAATCTTTTGAGTGTAAATCGTACCAAAATAACATTCTATTGCTATGATTGTGGACAAAGTATCTCTTAGCACATTAGCACATGTAATACATGATCTATGGCCGATTGTTTTGCTTACAGCATTCCTAAAGCATACAGCAACATCCAAATGTTTAAATAATCATAAAAGTAATCACTAGACTTCAAATATTCATATATAAAAAAATCTTTGAATTACAAACAACCGCCGTCAATGCTCTTGTGAAATTTGCAATGATTTGCAACAACTGTTTGGTTTTATGTAATGAATCAATGATCTGGCTTTGTATTCCATCCTGCATGTTGGGACTTCTCCAAGTATTTCTATAAGTACTTGAGGGAGAACAGGGGAAGCTTAGAGAGGCCGGGTGAAGTTGGCGGGGAAGAGTCCTTTTTCGCCGCCGCCTTCTTTGATTCCGCAAAGCCAGCCCTCCTCCTGTGGCGAGATGACACCAAAGAGCAAGGTTAGAATTTTACCATTTGTAAAACCATCACATTATTTAAATGTACAAGTTTCTGTAGCAGTAACATAAGTGGTTGCATATTTTTGACAAAATCTTGCAATTAGAAAACTCCACATTCAACAAGTATATGTAATATTTAGATGCAACTACTATTACTATACTAAATCAGACCTAGGGACTACATACTGAAATCTTTACTTAAATAGCATATGACAAAGAGATCTGCATTATCAGTTATCCAGCGACAAGTTTTGCTGTGACTTTACACAAGTATAAAATCATTATGTTCAGAATTATCTAAAGGGAGTAGCTGCATTATCCATTGGGAAATCTATTATTATGAATACAAAAATAAATTTTTTATTTATTTTTCATGAATAAAAAAATAATTTTTCATGGCCATGTTACAAGCCTCTATTCATAGCAATAACATAGTATTACAGTATAGTAGGAGCCCTTTATCGAGCACTTGTTCTCCTGTATTACCTGGCTGAAGTTTCAAGCATACCTGTAACTTTGATTAATGTTGTTTGTATTTCTCACTTCAAAATAATGAATACTAATTCATTGTATTTTTCCAGAGTAAACAAAGAAATGAATTGAAATCAAGATGACAAACCTGTTCTTCCGGATCATCATATTCGACCACCTGTATGATGTCGCCGACTTCGAAGCTGATTTCATCCACGTCCTCACGTGTGTACTTGTAGGTTGCACGCACACGGTATAGCACACCTTGTGGGAGTCCTTCTGTGGTCGCACCTGTCAACGTACCATTCTGTATTCCTCCATCTTAAATAAAATTTACAGACAATGAAGGAGGAGGAGATTAGTAGTACATATTGTCTGGGGGAAACATAAGTGAAGTAAAGCTGTTACAAAACATTTAGAAAAGGGGAAAGCATATGGGGGATAAATGCCAAACTGCGAAAGGTAAAAAGAACACATTAGCGTAGGTTCGACCTAAATCCCAAACGTGACTGACACAGTATTCTGGCAAGAAAATATTAATTTGTTCGTTGGCGTAGATGACCTTAAAGGTACTGCAGTCATTCAGATGAAACACACAACAGCCAAAGGGTTATCTATGAGGAAACTTAAAACAACAAGTAAGTTTTACAAAATATTCAAAGGAGAAACTAAGTACATAGACAGTATGTCAGCTTGAAATTAACTATGTCTGTGAAAGTTTATAGTGACAGTGGAGAAAAAGTTTACAGTGTACGCATAGAATCAAACTTAACTTGTAATTTGTCAGTTTTATGGATGTTCAGTATATAAGGGAAAAGAAAATCTACTTGTTTATTCTCTTTGAGTGAAGAAAAGTGTAAATTCCATATATAATTTAATAAAAATATAGGGTAAGTTTTTTATATGGATTTTGATTTGAAGATCATTTGTGGGATTCATGTAAGTAAAACAATGCTGTAACTCTATTTATTAATCTTAGTGTATATAAGTTATTCATTTATTAAAGCCAGCCCTCTTTCAGTCCATAATACTACAAGGGAAAAGTAACATCAATTTGATAAAAACAAGAGTTTTAACGTAATCACTTTTCAATACTGCATAATAGTGTATCAAGTGTATACTAATGCTACATTTTAAGACTGCGCTGTAGTGTAATCCATTCAGTAGTTACTGCATCTAAAACTGAAATTACAATTTTCCCCAAACCAGAGAACTTTCTAAATCACACTCCTGCAAAACATTTTCACAAATGGATGACGACAAAGAGTACACACATGGTTTAATTTGTGCACGTTATGATGTTGTTTCAGAAATAATTAAAAGAGATAAGTTTTAAATGTCATAAACAGAGATGTGAGGAAGAATAACTAAAGATAAAGAAAATCTTAATTGCTATAAGTAATTGGCATTTGAGGTCTCTAAGAGAGACAAGTATGGATAGTTATAATAAGGAATCCTAAATGAACATATTTCTGATACTGTACTCAGAAACATAATAATATATTTCTAGTAAAAAGTATGGTATATTTAAAACACTGTTCATTTCACTAACTCCAAAAATGCAGTACAGTACTGTTGTGCTATACAGTGTACAGTACCACTCTCTTCAATCTTCCCTAACAAAGATGGAGTACGTATACAGTTAATCAGCTATACTTTTCATGCATGACTCAGTTAATGATCTGTTACATTTCAGAAATATCAGTTACTCCAAAAGAAAACGGAAACAATGACAACCAACTTAGCAATACAGTCATTCTTGTGAAGAGAGAGAGATATAACTACCGACATGAATTAATACGTATTATTTTACTGGGAATCTTGTCCTACCATAAATCTTAGTAAAATTTCATAAATGAAAGTAAATTAATTAAAAATAAAATTACTGGCAAACACTATTAGCTACAGTACATTACAAACAATGGAACAGGCTATGGTCCTTGAACAAAAGTCATTCATCTTTAGACATGCCTTCAACATTATTGCTTGTTAACATTAGTATCTGAGGAAAACATACATTACGAGCAAGTACAGAAAGTGCCGTGGATCCCAAGGCATACCACTCTTGCACATTAATAGATGCAACTAGACAATTAATGAAAGACATCTATCCACTAATGACAGCAAATCAGAGAAACATTTCTGTAAATCCAAAGCTCTACGTCATACCCAACCCTACCAAGCACCAGTCATCGTCTAAGATAGAAGCAAACAGAATGTCAACAATAACAACCTTCAACTACAAAGCAAGCAGTGACCCTCATCTGGCTCCTAGTGTCTGGTAGGTACTACCACCAAATGTGAGCAACAGAAAGAAACTGAAGGAGTACTAGTATAAAACTGGTCAAAAACATAAAAACACTGGTGGTTCCATCCGATCAACACCACTTCTTTTTTGGCCAACGACTGTTTTGCCCCAGTTGTTTCCTTGCAGTTACTTACCCACGGGGATGTCATAAATCTCCTCCACCTTTTTGTCGAGATCAGCCAAAGGAGATGTGAAGGAAGGACCGTTACTGAGCGCTGACTCAGCAGCTGGGGAGACAGAGGGTGCCATAGTGCCAGGGTCCTGGGCGCCAGGGGGAGAATCGACAAGCTCAAGGTTGCCAGTAGCATTTGCAACCTCGCTTGATTCAAGGCTCTCATTCCCTTGTCCTTGTCTACTCACCCCCATGCCTGGCACATTCCACCATTAATTAGTATGTTAAGTTGCATATTTAAAGACATTAAAAGCTCATGAAACATCACAAGAGTTCAACCTCAGAGTGACAATGTCAACTAACTCAGGGCTAAAGATTCACAACTAAATTCTCTTTTCTCTTGGTGAAGGTCATGCATTTACAGATCCCCTTGGTTATTCTTATAGAATTCAAGTGTTTCTATCAATAAAGTACACAACAAAAAAAGAAGACTAAAGTTCTATAGTGGACCATTTGTTTTTTGTTAGTTACGAGTTATCAACACCAAGTCTTTATACAAAAACTCTTTTGGACACAACAACTTACAGAATTTATTTTGAAAAACTTTATTTGACTAGTCTGGTCTAATGCAAATGCAGAAATCCCTCTACCACCATGTAACTTTTTACATGAAAAAATGAAAGTTTAAAATTTGTATACATAAACATGGAAAATCTCTATCTGCATTTGCAATATACAAATCTTATTCCAGATAAATACAACTATAACTTCTTGACTCCAAAATTAAGTATTACATTACTAAGTCACCCTTAATCGCAAAGCCATGCCATTAAATTATTGACTGACCTTGTGATGTGAGGTTGTTTAAGAGTTAACATATCTGCATAAACACAACTTTCAGAATAACTGTAATATTTAAGTTGCTCCTAAAACTACCTGATTATCAGAGACTACTAATTTCCTTTCTTGAAGTCTCTTCATTTTTAACTTGATCTATGAATATGTGAATTCTGAATAATGTGTACAGCAATCACTTATTTTCTTTACTTTGGGAATCAATGAGCAGCAGAGTGACTTCAAGTTCTGGAGTTGATTGAAAAAAGGTACATACTACTTTCCTTAAAGTGACACTTCCCATGACTGGAGTATTGTAAAATGTGTCCTAAGCAACACAGTTAAAACACACAATGGAACAATTGGTCTTATGCATGAATGGGGGATATTACTTACAAAAGCAAAACAAAAAGAAAAAGTGACGGCTACGAAAACTACAATAAATGAGGCAAAAAGGAAAAACTTCTTGTTCTGCTCATGAGCTTTCTAATAAAAATAAAGCTTTTATTTTGTTAGTGGTCTCTATATAATTGAGTGATAGAATGGATAACCAGTGTAAAAAATTAAAATGCAAACAAAATGCATGATATAATCTCTTAATAAATGTTTAGAAGCATTTTGGTTAAATTGCTGACTAGCTGCTTGTCATAAATGTTGCACTTAAATTTTAACCAGTTTGGTCCGTCGTGGTGCCAAAACTATGGAAATCAAAAGTACAGTAAGAGCATACTCTTAATGAATACAGCAAGGTTTATGCTCATAATTATCAGGATTGTGGGGATTATTTAGGAGAAGCTTTTTTTTTTATTTTTGTTCATAAATTTATCTTCTAAACAGAGGAACATTTCGTGCTTAAATAAAATTCGAAAGTTTCCCGAGGAGTAGCAGAAGCACAGGTCTAGTCACTGACCTGTCCCCAATTTCCTAGAGACCAAACAGACCCAAATATAAATCAACATTCTGGTTCAGTCTCCACCCACTAGTGGTCTGGGGGAGCAAGGCTAAGGCTGCTCATGACTCAGAAAGTACATCTATGCTTCTCCATTCCCATATTCCAATGAAAATCTTTCAAGCCCTACAAACATTTTGAACTGTGGACCACTGTGTCATGGACCCTGGAAATGGCCAAAAAAGAAAAAAAATATCTGAGCAGTTACCCAACTGGCGATTCTTCCATCGCAGGGCATAAAATCCTTGGCACCCATTCAAAATAATTTTGTACTTTATGGCAAAGTGCATGGAAATACCCACGTCATGGGGTTAATCATTCACATAATTAAAAAAATAAAGATGCTGTATGCAAGTGAGTGTATGCTCTTCAAAAGTAATCTTATAAAATTTAATGCTCCACTGTCCTTATTCAGCAGACAATGAAAACACTGACGAATAGGAGTTAACCAAAATATCTCCTTTGGTCATGGCAGATGACAGGGTTCTCTTATCAAAATAGTCTACTGTTATCTATCTTATTCATGTCAAGCAGATAATCAGTCCAATATGCATGTAGCAGCAGAGTTACCCAGAATGGAAGTTCATGACTAAAAGGCTAAGTACGTACACACTTTCTGAAGAATTTCAAAGCAACTGACAAAATATACATAAATATTTGACTTGTCGTATAATTGTATTGAAAACGTCTATTTTCTGAATAACTTTGCAACTACAGTATCCCGTATAGGCATTCTCATAAGTAAAAACAATGTTTTTATACATTTAATATATTTATATACATGGCCAAAAATAGATTAAAATGAACTTTATTATAAGTAAAATTAAACAAGCTGCAAAAGTAAATAAGTGGTTATCACAGCAAGCACGTTAGTAAATATATTTATAATCTTGCACACTCGGACTGTCAGAAGATGTTAACCATAAAACATTCTTCAATCCTTAATCACTACTGTATGACCATTTTTCTATGTTCATCAGGCAACAATAGATGCTAAAAACTTTAAAAGGTACGCTGGTATTAAACAGCGAAGAGACAAGTACCTAATAAACCGGAAAGAAAAACCGATTATTACACTATTCAAAACATTCCCTATTTCTGCAGGCTGGCAGAGACTACCTACTACATAAACATAAGTAGATATCATTAACCCAATACAGTTTTCTCATGCTTTCTTAATACCTACCACCTACTTGCTTAATAGTATCAAATACTTAAGAGATAAGTGTTGCAGCATATGAGTTAAAGTCAAGAAATTCTCCAACTCCATTATTGCAATGTGAGACTACAACAAACCAAAAATACACTTTGACAGACCCACAAAATGAAGAGAAACAAAATATGAGGTGGAAAAACTGAAATGACACATAACATTGCCAGTTCTGACTGCCATCCCAACTGAATAGAAAAATACTACAGAATTATATACATGAAATCACCATCCCCAATACAGTGCGACATCAAAATATTTCAAGATGGCAATTTGACCAACAGAACCAAAAGAAAGAGAGAGGCTGTACAGGAAAGTAAAATAATAATGACTGATTATTTATATCATCTAAATACCGTAACTGGAATACAGGTATAAAATTATGTACGAATATATCTGAGCTAGAGTATACAAAAAGGAATTTAAAATATATACAATAAGCCAATTTTCATATAAACATTTTTAGTGTTATGCAAATCCAGTATATTAAAGATGGTAAAAATAATCAGCTTATGAACAAGAATATCAATTACATTATCTTACCTCGAGGTAAACTGCATATTCTTACAACCACAGTACTGGACTTTTATTTTAGCATCTTATCCATATTAACATTCTCAAGACTCTAGGAAAACATGCACGTGTTTAAACCTATGATACCAATTGGTAGTCGCAATATTATGACAGACAACCTTACCAAAAAATAAATATGACCAAGGATTGACCTTCTACTGTACAGTATCAAAATTACCCATCAGAGTGGACCATCAATAAATAAGAACTACTTATCCCCACTAAGCATTACTTTACAGATAACAACAGTTCCCACAAACTTGCTACTTTTCTTAGAAATACTTTTCTTTCACAGAGCACAGTAGAAACTGAGAATCAATGAGTACCTCATACTATATTCTGAGCAGATAAACACCTGTACAAATAATATTACAAAGTCTAGACAGCCTGAGCTGTCATTTGCAACCCACAGATTAGAGACACAACTCATTGAGGTGCAATGTATGTAAATCCAGGATAAACATTATCTATACATAATCACTCTTGAAGTCTGTTTGCCAAAATAGGCGCCAAATTCCAACCTAATTTTACACTTATGCCTAAAACAAAATCAAGTACTCAAACTGGAAGTTATTCAAAATCAGCAAGTATAATGTCACTCAAAAATGCAATACATACTATACACTGTATACCACTTAGGTATGGAGTGGTTATCCAAAAAAGGCAAACTTATACGAACACAAATTACTGTACAGGAGAAAATTATGACCCTTTACTTCATAGAATTGAGCAAAACAAAAATAAGTATCCTCAGTCATATTTATAAAATGGTAAGTGAAGACCGACAGCTATAAAGATATTTTTTTCAGCTTAAGACCAAGAGCACTTACCTCTCAACTTTCCCAGAAACACAAAGATCTAAGTTTTGTAATTAACCTTAATGAACTTTGTCAAATAACTAAGCATAAGGGCTTAGGCAGATAAAAGCTATGTACCTACACTCAGTGCCCCTTTTCCAAATCAAAGTTAAATCCAAAAGATAAAACACCTTGATATCCAGGTTATACAAGTTAATTTACCCCTAAATTAATGGCAGATAGAGAATTTAGTAAACCTGAAGTACTTCACTCTCCTAATCAACTGAAGGTAAGGTATATGTGAGACGAAAGGAAGGTGCGCCCCCAAACATCATTCACCAAGAGCATAAGCTTCTAATAAGGGAAAGCAGTCAATTCTGTAAAGACAGATGCCAAGCAAAGATGGTTCACCAGCCGTGATCATGCAAAGATCTACTGAACTGCAATGCAGAGCCATGGAACTTTGGAAGCAGTGAATGCATTTGAGAGAGAAAGAGAGAGAGTGAGAGAGAGAGTAGCACTCGAAGGTGGATTACCGTACCAGAATGTATCCTCCTCCTTGGAAATGATGGCAAAATGTGGGACTGTATTAATTCCTTTACCTTTGCAAATCCTGCTTAAGAGCAAGTATTGGTGAACAGACCTAAATTTTATGACTGACACATCACATCAAAACCTGCTTTTGTACCCCATGACATTATTCTCAGGTAAACAGCACAATAACAGAAGCATTCAGATCTCGACAGCCCAGATAATACACCAAAAATGACCAACCAAACTCACACTAGCATAACAGGATGACCCATCAATCTTCTCATCCGAACATTTTCAAATTTAAACCAGCCCTATTTTTTTTCCTCAAGAGTACGTATGTCCTTCAATCCCAAAGTAGAACCTATAAGTCTCAGAGTAAAAATCCTGCTCTACAGTCATCGCTGCTGACAACTTCACAAACCACTTACTTTTGCAACTACTGCAGTAGCAAGTAGTAACATCAAAAAGACAACTTTCGAACCCATTCAAAAGACGTCATCTCTACTTCTTCCCCCTACCATGGAGTTAGTTCTGCCCTGAAAGTCAATTGCCTACCATAGCAAGGATTACCTACCATAGCAAGGATTAAAGACTAACTCACACATTACACAACCTAAATAGCATTCTACACATGAGAAACTAATATATTAATACGTATAAGTAAACTTTTAAAAAGTGCATATTCTACTGGGCATTCCAGAAGTCAAATCTTGCTTACTTCTAGGTGGTATAACATTTTTCAAAATGAATGAACATAAATTTATGGAAGATATCTCAAAGACAAAACACAATATACAATTACCAAATGTGATTTGACTTCCGACAGAGATTACATGTTACTCTAAAATACAAAATTGGGGCCTCACAGATACTAAATAAAAATACTTTGATAATCACCCAACAAAGATGTTTGTTCCCTTTTACTAAACAATTGTAGAAGAGAGTACGTATCAAATTTAATTTGTTTAACAGGGCTGATATCCTTGACATAATGTTATTTTTCATGTCAATCTCAAAGCTAATTTTAAAAAAATCCCCGTAGCATCTCGTCTTCATCAAATGTAAAACATCATGGCAATGATCAACAGATCACAATGAAATGCCACAGAAGCTTAACCAAATCCCTATGAACAAAAAATCTGCTTATATTTCCAATATGTGACAAAACTACGTACTTATTAGTTGAGTAACAATCATTAGACCATTGCAAAGAATAATTACTGTCTGGGGAGAAAAAACATCTAAAAGCGGATGACTTCTGACTGCACTGCTCCAGTGTGCTACATCCCTAACTACTGTCTAGAATAACAAGACAAAAATACACACAGTTAGTCAACAAGTTATCGCTACTAGACTCAGTGTAGCTTAAACATTAAGATGTCAGTTCTTAGCATAAACTGAAGACTTGAGAAATCAAAATTGAAAAACGGCTACAAATGAACCAGTTAATGGACCTTAAAGGAAAATAAGATAAAACATTCAGTACACAATTTCATAACAACCAGAATAAGTTAATGCTGACAAGTGTTGATAGTAGTATATAGTATTTAGTGTTAAAACATACATTTTCTCTGGGGAAAAACAGTGTACTGTACTTGTCATGTGGCTTTCTGAGAAGTGAATAGCCAGTTATTAAAATCTTGCAATAATGTTGCTGTCAAAATCATCACATTTTGTATCCTGGATACACTGTGCTTTCAGAATACAATGCTATAGCCTTTTGAATATCATTTTGAGAAACTGTAATTACTTGTCATAAGCAACTCTTTTACATGAAGGTGATATACTGACTTACATTACTAAAGTTGAAATCTCAACTTTCCATATGAAAGGCTCATATATTTGTTCTTCAGAAAGAAAAAAGTTCTAAATTGTTCACTAAAGCTGTACAAGGAAATTACCATTTCCTACCTTATGACAACGAGTGTCACTTAAATAGTTTCCATTTAGATCATGAAAATCAAATTTATTTTTAAATATCTACGGTTACATTGTTTACCCAGCAATTTCCCCAATATTTTCTTACATTGCTGGATGGAATGCCATGCAGAAATTTCTCTTGGTTATAATCTGACAGAAAATGTTTATCCAATCTGTTAAAAGTAGTGCAAACTATCCATTCCTCAAAAGCACAATGCATCTCACTGGGGGAGAAGAAACACTGACTCAAGTATTTATTTTCTAAACTACACAGAAGTTAAAACTGATCGAAACTTACCAGGGGGAACTTTAGTGCCTATGACTTCTCCGTTGGACCGAGCGGAGGAGAGGGTCCCATTAACCTTCTTGTCTTCAAACTCAATCTCCTCGTATGGACGTCCAATTTCTTCCTTCTTGTGAGTCATGGGACCAGAGATTGTTGGACGTCTACAGGAGATAAACATTCGTAAAATTACCTTTTATATCAGAGATTATTTTACTATATTACAGAGATGAGTCTATGCTATTTTGTTTGCTTTGAACCTTAACTACAATAAAGTCCTGCACTATGGACTTAAAAAGCTTTCAATAAATCTTTAGGCATAGCCTATGCACTTGAAAGAGATCTCACACCAAGGAGAAAAAACCAAAAGAGATGACAATCCCAAAAGCATTGTTCCTTTACAGATTTTGTAAGCATATTACAGATTTTGTAAGCATAACTTCGCATTAGAAAAGAGATCCCATGATTAAGGTATGAAGATTCAAGGCAATTCCATTTTTTATACACAGAACAAGGTAAGTGCACAATTCTTTTGCATCATGAAAATTCCAGTGTTCTCTGATGTTAAATTGCTAATTGAAGTTCTTACTACGTACATGGTTTCAGTATTACAATAAATGATAGTAAATTGAAGTGCTAAAGAAGTAAAATGAACAGCTATTCAAACTAACAGCTATAAGATGGTACTAAGGAGAGAATACAGGATACCCACCACCTCTGTGCAGCTTCAGTAATTGAAAAAGGGGTCTGGATTATGAAGAGAATTCTATTCAGCAATGAACTAATACGCTGCCCTGTATAGCTGATGTTATCTACTAAAATGTTATGTAGTGCACGAAGCATCAGGACAACTTTATACAAGGTTGATACATGACAACTTAACTACAGCTTAACTGATCAGTATACGTAATACTACACACCATGACATAATACATTGTACCTAAAAGTTCCCCTGCCTTATAAAAGATAACCAGATATGTCTAAAATGTTACATTAGTATCAAATATAAATCCTACATACACTACAGATTCTACATTAGATTTTCCATAGTTGACATAGGGTGAACATTAGTATAAATAACAATTATAATGGTAACAATAACGGTTAATAAAAACCATCTCCAATGGTCAGTGAAATGGGCCTCTTCAGGTAATGGTTAAGGACTTACACAAGTGATCCACAAAAGCAACAGAGGAAGTCCCAGACTCCACCATAACTACAATAAAAGCTGGCTATTCTACCACAGATGCCCTGTTAATCCAAGGGTACTACAGTAATAACAAAATGTGGAGGTTCTCAATGTTTTATGCTGTGCTTACTTGAAAGTTGATGAAAGCTACATGTATTAGAAATATGTGGAAACTAACATTTATTCAGATGAATGATGAAAACCAATACTTTGTTTTCTCCTAATGTTATTCAAATCTGCAAAAGCACTTTTCAATACAACAAGTATTCTGAAAATAACAATGGCCCTTAATAGGAAACAAAGAAGCTGTGTTGCTTTCTATGGAACTTTAAATTACTACCAACTTTCTTTTTGCATTAATAAATATGTACACAAGGAGTTCATATCATTTATTGATTGGTAATGGACAAATGAGTATGTACTGCAGTATATAAAAATACTGTACATAACATTGCTATTTTATTCAAACTTTTAATAATAATAAAGGAGACTCATTTACCCCAATTTATAAAATAGTATATTCTGAAAGTCTACCAAGTTAGGAGAACCCTAAGCCAAAGTCGAACATTCCTACGAAGCGCCCTAGACTATCCCATGAAGACCTGATACAAGAAGTCCCGCATAAAACAAGTGAAGGAGTATCCTAGACCATATTTGCAAATGATATTTTAACATTGAATAAATGAAATCAGGATCAGAATTACTTGTCCTCATCAGCCTGAGAGTTGTGAGTAGGAGGAGGAGTAGGATTCAGGGCAGAGTCAGCACCGTTGTTGGCAAGGCTTTCGATAGGGAGCGGACTCGAAGGAGGGGTCGGAGCATGGTCATTATCTGGGATAGATTTATATGACTGCTCCGTCTCCATGGGAGCGGAGGAAGAAGAATTCTCCATAGCGGATATTTCGAGCACTGCATCGTTCCCCTCGTTCAACTGGAAGGAGTTTTCTCCCTCATCTCCTGCCCCGCCATCGTACCACCTGTGGGCCATCGTCAATAACATGCAAACTACGTCAGAGTTCCGTAAGATGATATGACTAACACAATTGGGTGAGGTCAATTCTTAAAGATACAAAGACAACACAAAGTTTCACATTAGATGATACACAGGTTAGGTAGGAAGACTTTTCTTTTTAATAGGAAAAGGTTCAAAGGTATTGAAGGGTGGTTATCTCTGAAATATGTTGCAGGAATCTAATCAGTCCTAAAATATTTAAAACTACTATTTGTAACCTACTCTAAAAGAAAGAGACCTACTGTGATATTTCTTAGTTGTATTCAAGTACTAATAGAGATGCCAACTATGTGTAGGTTCTGTGTATGTTTAATTCTATTCTATGGTTTTCAAGACCTATTTCCCTATATTCAAGATAAAGCCAGACTTATACTCAGTAAAATTACTAAGAGAGATCTTTCATTCAACTCCAAAAGTATATATTCTTTGTCCTTTACATTTTTAGCTAATTAAAACAACAATGTACATGAGGACAATCTTTATGACATCAGTGTAATAAAGTCTCTAACTGCTGAACCAGTCTCCCTACCCTATTGGGGTTCTGAGGCTGCCTCAAAGAGGAATGGAGATTTTCATGAAGAACTAAAAACTGAAAATAAATGTATAATCTGACAACAAACAAAGTTACCCATCTGATTCCAAAGTTTACGAAAAACATCAGCAAGGAGCATTTTAACCTGTTTTAGATCAATGTGTCAAACAATCTCATGCCAAAGAGAACTCTACGACCTCGTTGTATAAAATCTAAAATGAATACCTTCCATGGAACCTGACGCTGTATTCACTTGACTAAACCCTCTGCAGCTTGTGAAATATTATGAATTGTTAGCTTTCCCATGAGGGATACTTTTCCCTGTCCAGATTTTTTCACACATGAAAATGCGTTAGTGAATTTTAGTGTCTTTGAATATTTACACAAATTGTATAAAATCCCATGGAACTATATACAGCACAAGCCTCTACTATACAGTTCCATACACATCTTTGCGACACTAAAAGTACATTCTTCGCTCACATATATGCCGACACATAATATTATTTACATGATGTCAAAACACACAATGCAGCACCTTCTTCCTTTTGGCTGCTACCAACTCTAAGAATGTACCTACAGCAAATACTGTACTGTACATATAAATACTTTTCTTTGTAACAATTATGTACATATGTACTTTCAAAAATCAAATATGTGCTTATTAAATGCACATTATTTCAGAAGAGGCTCCATCTGATAATCATACTGGTGGAAATTCATAATTAAATAAATCCGGCAGGAGACCTCAAAGCAAGTTTATGTCACAAGGCCAGTCTAAACAACACAAAACCTAACCACTGAATTTTCCCTCACACAATAACTCAAAAGCTAGTTATTTTGTATTAAGTAAGAGGTAGTATACATAAAAATGGTTCAGTCATATCCTTAAAATTATTGGGCAAACCCTGAAAACTGTTCCTATGTATTTAGAAACTGCTACTTATACCTAAGTACTGTGATGCTGTAATCAGTGACTACTATATATTGTGGAGCTGTAATCAACATACCAATGTTGCAAGAATGAACTGTAATGTAAATCTGTATTCAAGAAAGTCTTGATGGTATATATGTGAAAGAAAACTACATAATTTCTGTTGGGCTGAAAATAAAAAAGGGAGAGAGGAAATCTGGTTTCACAGCTGATTAGAATATTAGGTAAACGGGAGAGTAGCGGAATCTCAAGTGGGTGCACAGAGGGCAGACTCTGAAAAAATCACAGAAAAATATATCATGCAATTTAGTGAGGATCAAATAAAAAACATAACTATTTTCGAGTCAACGTGTGGCAACGTGATGCATGCTGCTGCAAAAGTTATAGGGGAAAATGCATTCCAATGACTGAACGAGAGAAATTTTAGATGACACATCCCATTTCCTCTTGCCATAACGGATGAAAGGAGAATCATTTAAGGAAATTATACTTCCAATACTTTTTGGGTCTTGTTTGACACATGTTGGATGGTAGGTATCAAGACTAACAAATACAATTCAGTACCAGTCTACTACAAGAAACTCAAAAGTCTACTTTTCCCTTGACACATAACTTTTCTTGTCTATTTTTTGTGCAATATATTTAAGAAATATCATTCCAGACTAAAATATCAATAAATGACTATGATTTAAATAGTTACAACTATGAATTGTGGTATGAATCATCAAGTTCTTTAACTGCACTATACAGTCAATACCAGGCAGCTGACACATGCACGTAAAATGCTCAAATGAGAAAAAACCTTCATCATAAGTTTTTTCATTTTACCTCTCTATATCAATCCAAAATGAGAGGTTTTTTGCATACTGGACAAAGTGACACAGGAAGAAATAATTATACTGGATTAGCCCTCACAGAAGCATAGTTTTTAACAAGTATCTGAAGCATAAGATCAATTGGAAAGCATTCAAGAAGGTATGCAATACTATCATCAGATCAAGAACTTACTAAAGAGAGAGGAAAATATGTGCCTAATTTTCTTTCTCACGTTATCCACCCTCAACCACCACACGCTGATTATCTAAATCTAGGTAACTTCTCTAGAATTTCTTGCTCTCAAGTTACATTCTATTTAACTACTAGTACATATATGGTGGGTCTTCAAACTGCAAAATTCCCATGCTACTCTCTTACAATGTCAAATAAAGAAGAAAAGACAGCACTGATAAGCCAAAAACAAAATCACCGTCAAATGACCCACCAAAGTATTTCAGCAATACAAATGCCTCACCAGCACAGCAATGATGACCAAAGCCCAACTATAGAAGACGATTTATTTGCATTAAGGCTCACCCTGAGTCTCCATCCTAAGACCTCAAAACAACACAACATAACAGCATCTCTAGGCTTGATATGAGATTCATATTCTCTCGCAATCAAAATAAAATGCGGTGACTGAAATGCTAAGAAATAAATACACTAACTGAATCATGTCCACATAATTAATAACTGAAAACTGCAATTAAAAATAGAAAAATATAAAAAAGAAGAGCTATGATTGCCCCTAAATCTCCTGTAGATACTTCATCTTGCCTTTATATTCTATTATCAATCATGATTTGGACAAACTATCCATCCCTATTAAACAAATGGCAAGAACATTGTCACGGGTAAAAATTCCCTTGGAAGGAGGACACAATGATCTTTCTAAAAGTACCCTTTGATAAACAACCATGATAATGGCCCTCATTTTCACAAAGGCCATTGACTAACTTTGACGAGGTAAACATATTTCATCAGCTTTTTAATAAGAATATGAATTTGATTAAATACAGTATAATCACAGGAGACAATTCATCAGCAATTTTTCCAGCATTTGTAAACCACTAACTGAAGAGATGAAACCTCCATGGCATAAATCTTAAGAAAAAAATTAAGTTCCTGGCCAGTTGGAAATCATGATGTGTCATCTATCACTTAAACTTAAGAATTGGTTGTCAATCAAATTGTTGGTAATTAGTAAAGGCTCAAAGAATAAAACTTTCGAAATTTGTCTTCATCATAAAAGTTTGGACAACCAGATCTAGAAATTAAGCACACAAAATAAAACCGTTACTTCAACAACACAATTAAACACATCAAATCTAATTACTGTATCAATACTACTGTACTTTTATTGCTTTATCATAAGAAAGTTTTCAATTAACAATGACAGGTATGAAAGTGGGTAGAGTCTAAGCAGCTCAAAAACCATGAATTTCCTCTCTGAATATAATCTTCAGTCACTAAATGCAAGGTTTCAGATGAGGATTGCTACTTGCTTAACCCAATTTCCTTTTCAATCAAAACCTACATGTGACCTGCAGCAACCTTACTGCAGAGAAATGTTAATAATTTTTTTTTTAAACTGCCTTTTCATGATTAAGTGGAAATCACACAAAACTCAAAAACGTTAACGAGCTACAATACAACACGCCAAATGCCCTCAGATTCCTGTTACATACATGGAAGGAGAGTTTGGCTTATTAACTTCTACAACAGACAGAGGACGAGGGGTGGCTCTCTGTTTTGTCTTGTAGGTTCCCTTCGCACATTCCTTCGACAACTTGTCGGATATGGCCTCCAGCTCCTTGGCGACCTGAAATAAAAGCATCAAATTCAGTAATAGTACTACGTGTTAACAACACTGCTGTTGTTCAGATAATATTCACTTGAGCACTTCTTGGGACCATATGAATTCACTCCAAATATTCATAGTTTGGAAGCCCCTTCTCATGCATACACAAACACACAACCAAAAGTACCTCATGAATAATTCTTAAGGCAGAATTAATTTTATTATTTATCTGAATGGAGATATTACAGATATTTTGAAGACATTCAACTACAAAATTGCTTCGCAGCAGGAAGATGTTGAAATATGTGGTGCAAAGCAGCTGCTCAGTCAGTCAAGCATTCAGTTTCATAGTGGAAAAGATAAAACCAAGTGAAGAGGACTTCATTTCACATTTGACTCAATTACTGCCTTCTTTAGGTAGCAAAACTCTCTCTTTTTCTTTTCCTTTGTTTTTAAGGGGGAGGGAAGATGTTAACAACCATCATGAATTTAAGGAATACCAAACATGATGAGCTCCAACTGAGGACCATCTAGCAAAAGCCTGGAACATAGGACTATTCCTACGGTGCAGGCAATTAATTTCCATGCTGTCTTCAAAATTACATAATTTATTCAAGAAAGAAAATTAAGCAAATATGGAAAATAATGACGTACAGTGGTCCCCCCGTATTCGCGGGGGATGCGTACCAGACCCCCCCGTGAATAGTTAGAATCCGCGAATGTTTGGAACCCTATAAAAATGCTAAAAACAGCCTATTTTATTAGTTAAAACTCAAGAAAAACCCACTAAAAATTTTCCTACATGGGTTTTTTAATAGTTTTATCACAAAAAGTGCATTTTATGATGAAATTCATTAAAAAAACCAGGAATTTGTGGATATTTATCATAGAAAAATACCGCGAATGCACAAATTTTCCGCGAATAATGCAGGGAAACGTTCCCGAGAGAAATCCGCGAATGTGTGAGTCCGCGAATCTGGAGAACGCGAATACGGGGGGTCCACTGTACTGTTGTACAAGCTGGAATACAATACACAACCACACAAATCACACTCCTGCGTCATAAACGGCGATGCAAGACCTTTTGTTCTTGATAGACTTCATAACTTAAATTCTCTCAAATATTAAGACCAGAGGAAAACCTCTCTGGCAAAAAGTAGGCAAAGAAAATAAATACTGTGTATTTTATCATGATCATACAAAGCATCATTTACCGTACCTTGCTAGACTCAGCCATGAAAGTAGATTCAGCAGCAAAGAGTGACTGTAAGTGGTTGGAAACGTTGGGGATACGCTGGTCGTAGAGGGTTGGCAGTTCATCGTACAATTCCTACAGAGAGGGGAAAAAAGAATTTGTTCAATTCATAAGTACTATAGTATTCGTATGCATGCAATATTAAATAAAATTAGAAAATTAATCATTTCTGTTGTCTTGTTTCAAGGAAATATTAGGGTGAAATAAATTTATACAATCTTGACAACAACTTGGTCTTAATCTACTCAAAGAAAATCACATAAAAGCAATAATATCTTTACAGAGCCCTTAAAATCTACACAAGTAACACTATCTTAACTATTTAAAAGATTTTATTGCAATTTCATAGCTAGTTTACACAAATTCATTTTGATATTTAAATATTGCAAAAATCTCAATAAAACTTCATAGCTAGTGGTTTGAACAATTCATTTTGATAATTCATTTGAAGGACTTACCATAGCTTCATGTCTATCATATCTCAATAAAATTACGAAGCCTAATCAGTGTGTTGTCTACTGTCAATTTTAAGACCTGATTATTATGAACTATAGATCTGATAATACATACTATGTGGGATCTAACTCCACAAACTGAGAATTGCAAATACTATACCTTATTGAGTGCTTCGTAAGTGACTCGAGCAGTTTCCAATGCGTCTTGTGCCCGGGCGATCTTGTATTCATCCCGACGGGTGGCTCTCTGTAGGTTTTCTAGCTGGTGTCGCTGGCTGTCGTAGTCTACCAATTTGCGGCCTCTCTTATCAATCTTTTTCTGCAAGGTGAATAATAGCATTAATAAAAAATCTAACTTTTTCTGGAGTGAGAGCAACAGCATTAATCAAAAATCTATTAGGGGTGTCACACGTGACGGAAATGTCCCCACAAGATTAGTTAAGAATCTTGTATGTTTGGCCAAAGTATTTAAGCATAAAAGGAAAAGGCAACAAAGAGGAAATAGAAATCATCATGAAAAAACTGGAAAAACCATAAGTTATTCCATTAAATGTTTAAATGGACAGATTTCTCAGGCTTAATAAAAACAAATCCTAGATCATTACATACAGAGTGCAATAAACAATTCAACTTTTGAAAAATTCCTTGCAGTATCTCAACAAACCTTAACAGATGCAAATTATAACTTGGCATACTATAGAGAAAAAAGTAAAAAGAAAAACATTCCTTTTAAGTTAACAAAAGACACCTTTCTGCTACAACCTCATCTAGCAACACTTGCTTTTTTTATTTTTAGTTTCATATTTGTTTTGATCTGGTAACATTTGTTAAATGTCTCCTTAAGTTATTCTGCAAGACTTAACTGTCCCCTTCGATATCATCAATTAAAAAGTCCTCTCTCTCTCTCTCTCTCTCTCTCTCTCTCTCTCTCTCTCTCTATTGTGTTCCTCTCCTTTGTAATTTATCTTTGTACGTCCTTCCCCTTTTTAATCTCTCTCTCTCTCTCTCTCTCTCTCTCTCTCTCTCTCTCTCTCTCTCTCTCTCTCTCTCCGGATTATGGCACTGAAAAAAACAAATGAAAACATTAAAATTAAAATTTCCAACAGCTTTTTAAATCTCTCTCTCTCTCTCTCTCTCTCTCTCTCTCTCTCTCTCTCTCTCTCTCTCTCTCTCTCTCTCTCTCTCTCTCTCTCTGTGATTGAGAAGGTCAAATACTCTGGCAGAATTAATTACACCCAGATAACAGTTTAAAAGCACTGTTTCGGCCATGTTCACGAGGAATGCCACTTTGGCACCGGGCATGAGCACAGGAAACCGACCAGACGTGGGCAGAGAGGCTTCGGATTATTTATACCCACAAACTTTCAAAAGGTCACCTCTTGCATACCTTGTCTAGTAAGATGACTATATCTCAGTCGGCTGAAAGATGAAATTTCTTTTGTTTTTGTAAAGGTTTAGACCGAGTTGGATCTGGTGGGGTAAACTGAACTGAATATAGAGTTTATGCCAAAGGCGCAGCGCTGGACCTATGAGATCATTCAGCGCTGAAACGGAAATTGACAGTGAAAAAGTTTGAAAGGTGTAACAGGAGGAAAACCTCAAAGCAGTTGCACTATGAATCAATTGTTAGGAGAGGGTGGGAAGTTAGATCAAGAAAGGGAACATGAATGGAGGTACGGTAAAAGAAATAAGAGAGATTGCAGCTAGGGGCCGAAGGGGCACTGCAAAGAGCCTTAAGTAATGCCTACATTGTACTGCATGAGGTGCACTGATGGCACTACCCCCATATGGGGATGGTGTAGTCAACCTTCTTGTAGCATTAATTTCCTACAGATTAATCAATGGAGTCTTGAATCAAATTTCTTCACGTTTAACCTATACACTACATAATCCCTTCCAAGGTTATAATTTATACAAATAATTCTTTCCAAAATAATTCCTTCATAATTCATAATCTTAAAATTCTTTGTCACTCTAAAACTAATTCCTCAGAAAGTTATCATTTACTGAAACAATTTCTGGAAAATGAGGAAACAATTTTAAGAGCAATGAGCAGGTCTTGGGCTTTCCAAACTGGAACCTAGTAAAACTATTTACCCCCCAAAAATACACACACAACTAATTGGGCTCCAAACTGAAACCTAGAAAACTTTAACCCCCCAAAAAATACACAACAACTATTTTGTTTCTCCCACTACAAAACAAAAACACACAATAGTTCTACACACGACTAAACAAATCTCTGCCAAACGAGGGAAACCACACGCACATACATCTAATCTTTCACACACACACACACACCCAAAAAACATTCACAAACAGAGAAGAAAAAAAAAACTACCTGCCTGACTAGGAAATCCACCCATCTTGTTTCTCCAACCTAAAGTCCACAACTATGTGCCTTACCCACCCCCATCAAATCTAATCTATTCCCTAGAAAAAAGGTCACCCTGATTTCTGGAACCTGGAACTTTTTGAAAAAAAAAAAAAAAAAAAAAAAAAAAAACATCCCCCCCACAACAAATAGAAAAGCTCACCCTGATTTCTGGAACTGAGAGAGAGAGAGAGGAAAAAACCTTCAGACCCAGAAGAAAAAAAAGAAAAAAAACCTCACCCTGATTTCTGGAAACTGTGACTGGTAGGCGGTGAGGGGGGCGAGCGTCTGGTCCTGCACCTTGTGGCAGAAGTCGGTCCACAGCATGTCGGAGTTCTGCGCCTGCGCGTACAGCAGCTCGTGGCCGACCCATTCCTGCTCGTACACGTCTCCTAGGGTCTCGAACAGGCTCTTGCTGGCGCCGTGTAACGCTACGGGAGGTATGATGTCAATCAGTTACTGGTTTTTTTCTGTTAAATAATTAAATATTGAAGATATACCAATAAATTGGTGGATTTTTTCTGTTGCGCTAGAAAAGAGATTGTATCAATGAACTGGTGGTTTGCACTGTTATTATTTAATAAACAGCTAGAAAATGCTGTTATTATTAAATAAACAATGTAACGCTAGGATAAAGAAATCATATCAATCAATAGGTGACCCTTGCTCTGTTGTTCTCCAATAAGTAATGGCTGCTCTATCCTTCCTGGTTAAATATAATAGTAATAATAATAATAATTATTACTATTATTTGTAAAAGACACTGCACTGCATTTAAGGTAAATCATGTGACACTATCTATGTCGCAACTCTGCTGTATTATTATTATTACTATAACTGAAAAATTCTCATTGAAAACAGTTGAAGGCCAATATTATTATTATTATTATTATTATTATTATTATTATTATTATTATTATTATTATTATTATTATAAATCAAGCGGCAGTCCTAAATGGAAAAGCAGAATGCTTATTATAAGACTAAAGGCCCACGGTAAGAAACAAAGACCAGAAGAGAAGAGGTAAAAAAAAAAAAATCAAAGGAAACATATAATAGAGACACAAGAAAGAATAACAAAGGCATAAATAACAGAGCAAAACCAAATGCGACAACCAACAAACAAACTGTGAAGTGAGTCATGTAGCTTCCTCAATAAAAAAAATAAAAAATAAATAAAAAATGCGCCGAAGTTTCTTCTGTGCAATCAAGTTTTCTGTACAGCGTATAATCAAGGCCGCCGAAAATAGATCTCTCTTTCCGGTGGTCTCGGTATGATGCTGTATGTGCAGCAACCCATGAAACTTTAACCACAAGTCGCTGGTGGCCTGTCGTGTTGCCAGATGCACGATTATGGCTAACTTTAACCTTCAGTAAAATAGAAAAATCCACTGAGGCTAGAGGGCTGCAATTTGGTATGCTTGATGACTGGAGGGTGGATGATTAACATACCAATTTGCATCCCTCTAGCCTCAGTAGGTTTTAAAATCTGAGGGCGGACGGACTGACAATAGTTTGACAATAGTTTGTTTTAACAGAACCAAGTTTGAACTTCCCAAGTTCCTATGATTCAACCCCAAGATTAGGAATAGATTATTTTAAAATCCTGTCACAGCAGAAATAAAAATGACAGAAAAAAAATTGCACCAAGTTTCTGAACTTCCAAAGTTTCAACGATTGATCCACAACATTTGGGAGATCATTTCAAAGTCTTGTCACAATAAAAAATAAATTCTGGACGCAGAAGAAAAGACCAGACTTAGAATCACCTGAATATCTAGTCGTACTAAGTGGTGACTGGTACAGTTTAGGAAGACTTGAATGAATCATAATTACGACAAATTTTCATACAAAAATTTAAAATGTGAATTAGCTATTACGAAACATCTTTGTACAGGGATTGAAGACTTAATAAGACATTCTAAGATACGAAGTAGTTATTATTTAACAATAATACCAGTTAGCCATCACAAAATATCGTTTATACGGTGATGAGAAATTTAATAGGACAACAATTTAAGATTTGAGTCGGTTGTTAAACACCAAACAAGAGGAAACTTTTGAAAATAATGGAGAATAAAGAAATCGAGACATTTCTCAGTACCGACGGGTCTCAAACAGACAGGAAATAAGTAACTGCAGATCAGAGGCCATAACTGATAAAACAGAGATTGGAGACAAAAGAAATATGGAGAGATAGGAAGAAATAACAGAGAAAAATAGAAAAAAGCAAAAACATGCAGATAAACACAGATTAAAGAGAATAATAATAAATAAATGAAACCAAGACGCTGGCCTGACCCGCTGCATTCGTGATATTGATCTCAGTCACCTTTCCCTCATTTTTAGGGGAGGGAACCTTACAGACCTTACATCTTGTTCGGGTTGCCCCAGGTCCCTCAGTGTGAGGCACCTCTAATGTCTACCAGAGAGTTGCTAGTACATCTTCCGGTATATTTTGCTCTTCCAATCTTGGATGGTCTGGGATGCAGTTTAGATATTTGTCGAGCTTATTCTTAAACACATCTACGCTCACTCCTGATATATTCCTCAGATGAAGCTGGCAACGCATTGAATAGACGCTGCATTATCGATGCTGGTGCGTAGTGGATTAATGTCCTGTGTGCTTTCCTTATTTTTCCTGGTATATTTTTGGGCACTATTAATCTACCTCTGCTTGCTCTTTCTGATATTTTTAGTTCCATGATATTTTCTGCTATTCCTTCTATCTGTTTCCATGCCTGAATTATCATGTAGTGTTCTCTTCTCCTTTCCAGACTATATAATTTTAAGAATTGTAGTCTTTCCCAGTAGTCTAGGTCCTTAACTTCTTCTATTCTAGCTGTAAAGGGACCTTTGTACACTCTCTATTTGTGCAATATCCTTTTGATAGTGTGGGTACCATATCATATGCAATATTCAAGTGGACTAAGCGAACATATGTTTTATAAAGCATAATCATGTGTTCAGCTTTTTCTTGTTTTGTTTTGAAGTGCCGTAACAACATTCCCATTTTTGCTTTACATTTTGCCAACAGAGTTGCTATTTGATCATTGCATAACATGTTCCTATTCATCATCACACCAAGGTCTTTAACTGCTTCCTTATTTGTGATGGTCTCATTATTAGGTCCCTTATATGCATATAGCTTTCTTTCTCTGTCTCCATAATTTATTGATTCAAATTTATCAGAGTTAAATACCATCCTATTTACCTCTGCCCAATCATATACTTTGTTAAGGTCTCTTTGTAGAGCGTTCCTATCTTCATCACAAGTAATTTCTCTACTTATTCTTGTGTCATCTGCGAAACTACTCACTACCGAATCCTTAACATTATTGTCTATGTCTTCAATCATAATAACAAACAGTATTGCAGCTAACACCGTACCTTGCGGCACACCGGATATTACCTTGGCTTCATCCGATTTCTCGTCGTTTGCAATAACTATCTGTTTTCTGTTGTGTAAAAATTCTTTTAACCATCTTCCTACTTTATCCACGATATTGTGTTTTCTAATTTTCTTCGCTAATCTATTATGGTCTACTTTATCAAAAGCTTTTGCAAAGTCTAATAAACCACATCTGTTTCATTTCCGCTTTTCATATTTTTGAATATGTTTTCACGGTGGACTAACAGTTGGGTTTTGTGTACTTTTTCCGGGTACGAAATGATGTTGTTTCCTTTATTAAACAAATTATTTTTTATTAAATGTTTCATAATATTTTTCTTCATTACCCTTTCATACACTTTCATTATATGTGATGTTAGACTCACAGGCCTATAATTACTTGCCTCTAGTCTTGATCCACTTTTGAAAGTAGGGGTAATATACGCTAATTTGTGCTCATCATATATCTTGCCTGTATCTACACTTTGTCTTAATAATATTGCAAGTGGCTTTGCGATAGAATGAACTACTTTCTTTAACAAAATAGCAGGAATTCCATCAGGCCCTGCAGCAGCTCCATTTTTAATTTCATTAATAGCCTGCACAATATCAGCTTCATTAATATCTATGTCAGCTAAATATTCACTATTTTTCATCCCTTACTTCTATATCATTATCTTCATTATCTATTCTAGGGGTGAATTCTCTCTTTCTCTTATATCGTTCTGCCAGTATGGTTGCAAATTTCCTTTTTTCTCATTCGTTTAATTCCCTTCCCTCAATTCTCGTAGGGCCATATTTTCCTAATTCTTCTTTTATTCATTTTCTTCGCATATGTGTATAATAGTTTGTTTTGCTTGATATTTAATAGGGTTTTTTTCTTCCAAGTCCCGTTTTTCATTTTCTTTTGATTGTATAATCTTTTTTTCTGCATTTTCTATCTTACTTTTTAGTTCATTATAACTTTCCATGCATTTTTTTTCTTTTGCAAGACCTTTTTTCCACTTTCTGATTTTTCTGGAACAAGATTCTTCTGTCTCTTGGTATGCATGAATGATGTTTACTTTTCTTCTTCGGTATATATTTTTCCACTATTATCTCCAATATTTTATATAATATCTCCGTATTTACCCTTATGTCATCACTTACGAAAATGTTATCCCAATCTTTGTTTAATTCTTCATTAATTTCTGACCATTTTATATTTTTACTGTAGAAGTTGTATTTTCCATATCCTTCCCACTTTTTCATTTCTTGCTTATCTCTATTTTCACTTGCTTTGGAATGAACTGTTAATTCATGACATTATGGTCTGAAATACTCGCATTATAAACTATTATTTCTTTAACATAATTCATCTCGTTCACAAATACTAGGTCTAAAGTATTTTCCTTTCTTGTTGGCAGGTGATTTATTTGTTGAATGTTGTATTCTAGTAGCATATCTAATAGCTTTTCAAATTGCCTCTTATCTTCTGCACTACTATTGCCTCCTTTTTTCTTTTATATGGTATAAGTACAACCACAATCTCCTATTCGTTCTTTCCATTCTAACGAAAGGAAAGTTGAGTCTCCAGATAGGAGATAGTCCAGTCCTTGTGATTTCTACATATATCATCCAATTTTTTCATTATTAAGTCAAACTCTTTATGTATTAGGAGGTCTATATATTACTATGTTCATCAATTTTTCAGATTCAAATTCTACCGCTATTAGTTCACATTCTGAGTTACTATATTTCTCATATATTTTTTCCTTGTTTTTTGTCTTTCCCATATATTGCGGTTCCCCCTTGATTCCTATTTTTTCTATCTGATCTATAAGTTTGGAACCCTTTTATTTGATCATCATTCCCAGTCTCTTGGGAATACCAGGTTTCACTTATATTCATTATATCTATTTTCTTTTCATTTTGGGTTAGTTCTTCTAAGTACTCTATTTTCTTTTTGAGTTACTCGTAACTAAACCCTGCGCATTCATCACTATGATGGTTTGCGTGTTTTCCTCCTTCATTTAATACTGATAGTATAAGGATTTTCCCATGTCTCTTTCCTGTTCTGGTATGTTGTTCTTTTTTCATTTCCAGAAATTCTGACATTAAAAAATCCAACTTTTCCATAATATTTGATCTTCCTTTCATCATAATTATTCATTTTGTGTCTGAATCTGCAATTTTCTCCGTTTCTGCAATATCCTCATTGGTGGTTTGCTTTTCTCTTTTACCTGATATTCTTGATTTCTCTCTTTAATTGTTCTTTCTTATTTTGGATTTTATTACTTGGTTGGTTATTTATTTGATTATGATTCATGGCTACAGGGTGCATATATTTGCATTTTTTGTCGAACTTACATCCTTTTCCTTCTTTTAGGTTTTTACATATTTTTGGATGCAGATCTCTGCAATCATCCCCATATCCATCTAAAGTATGCACATTTACCATATATTTCATAGTTTTGACATATCTAGGATGTTTGTAAGTAAACATCTTTCTCCAAATCTGCAATTCCCTCTTTTCAAAAGGTTGCAGATTTTGTCTTTCTTGTCTATTTTTTCCTCTTTCCCGTCATTGTATAGATCTGGGTAGAGCCTCTTCGGGATTTGCTTTTCTGTTGTCATATCGTAATTTATTTTTCTTCGTATGGTATGGCTGCTTTATTGCCTCATATGTAGTATCAATGAGTATCTCTGCATCCATACTTTTATCTTGTTCTTTGTTTTCCTTATTTTTTTCTGTCATTTCATTTTTGTTTACTTCTCTTCCGTTTTCCTCTTCTTCTTTTCTTCTTCTTCTTCCTCTTCCTCTTCTTCTTCATCCTCAACTATTTGTACATTCAATCTTGATTTAATAACATTGTCTATCCATGATAGACATGTTGAACAAAAAATTCTTGTATCTTTTCTCAAATCTTGTATTACCTCAGCACACTGTGGATGGGTCGGAATGTTTTGCATGCAGCACATTTTCTGATTAGGTTTTGTGGATTGACTATGCTATACCAAACCTTACACAGTTTGCATGCTTTTGGCATTCTTTTTCCTAATGCATCAATTAGTATATTCACAAGATTCACCTTATTCATTTTTCTTTGTCGGAATATGTTGGTTTATGTATATTTTCTTTATGAGTCTCTTGACCACTTGGATTTTATTTGGAACTTCTTCAATTATTTTCAAGATGTTTTCATTAGATTTGTTTCAGTTTGAAGGATTATATCCTTCTAATATATCTATGAATGCTTTTGTATCTTTGGTTAGGACTGTTGCTGATTTCATAGATGAGAAACTGCCAGTTTCCCTTCCTGCTACCTCATCGTATTGCGAATCTGCTAGACACGCCAAATTACGCCACCTTTTCCCGCAGTTGGAACTTACTGCCATCTTGTTCTGATTTATAGTATTACACTTGATAAACTAACTTAGAAGACGTTTTATCCTACTATTTTCACACTAATCTTATCACCGATAGTTCACGAACACTTCTAGATATTTCTCAAATTCTAGTCGTATGTTAAACTTGTGATATCTGTTGATTATTGTGACTTCACGCGGTACGTCTCACCAAGCAAGATGGCTACTACGAGAGGGGAGGGAGGGGGTAGGGAGAAGAAGGGGGAAGGGGAAAAGCAATGAAACTGCAATGAGACTGACACGCAGTATAATTTTGCTTTACCATTTCAAAGGAAATCTGTCTATTTTTCATAAACATGAAATGAAAAAAAAAAAAAAATTACCAAGGCAAAAAAATTCCACAAGAGTAAACAAGCTAGCTGGCCTAATGCCAGCACGGCCTCTTGCTTCTGGGGCAGATATATTGTACATCCCTCCTCCTCCTTCTCCCCCCGGCCTTACCTCTGCAACACCTGAGGTAATTAGCGACTTCCTTGTGCAATCGGTTGGCGTTCTGCTGCTGCTTCGAGAAGTTGGCCTCGAATTCGTCGAAGATGTCGTCTGTGGTCTTGTCCGCTTTGCCTAAATTTTGTAGAATCTGTAAGGGAGAGAGAGAGAATGATATATTAGGGGCTGTACAATGAGAAATGCTTAAGGCTAAATTATGTAGAAAGATCAATTATTTTGAATCTGTGGAGAGAGAGAGAGAGAGAGAGAGAGAGAGAGAGAGAGAGAGAGAGAGAGAGAGATGCGTTAGGAGGCTGTACAATTAGAAATGCTTAAGATTAAAATTTATAGAATCTGTAGTGAGATTGATTGATTGATTGTGAGTTATCTGGCGTCACACTCTCTCTCTATATATAATATATATAATATTATTAATATAATCTAATATAATCTATAATATATATATATTAATATAGTATATAGGAGAAGAGAGAGAGGAGAGAGATAGAAAGGCGAGAGAGGAGAGAGAGAGAGAGAGAGAGAGAGAGAGAGAGAGTTTATTTTATGGGTTGTGCAATAAGAAATGCTCGTTGAATTTTGTAGAATCTGTAGAGAGAGAGAGAGAGAGAGAGAGAGACAGAGAAGGGGGGGGGGTTGGATTGCTCATTGGGCTAATAACATAACAGGATTTTGTTGTTGTGAAATGATGAGAATTTAATAAGCCAGCAAAAATAAGCCACATCTCCAAAATACTGATAATTTTCTAAGCGACATTTCCGATGATTCGCAAACATTGCGAAATCTACAAGCTATGAACTCTAGTCATTCAAGTTAAACACAACGATAATAATCAACCTTCAACAAAACATTATATTTTATATATATTCCTTCCCAAATTCTCATCTCTGTCAAATTGACTGAGTATATACCTTCTAACTCTGCTAGTTGATCAGACCACCAATTCCCCTACCCTGGCACTCAACCGCCAGTGCCCCTACTTCCCAAAAGCACCCCCTCACGAATTCAGAAGCACCCACACCCCCATCACCCGACGGAGAGAGAGAGAGAGAGAGAGAAAGGCAGCAGGTGAACCACAAAGGCAGACAGACAGACGTCTATCACAGATTACACAACGCAGCCTCATCCAAGTGAATCCTCCTTCTCCTCTCCTCTTCGCTTGCAAGACTGGGCGCCAGGCAGAGCCGACTCAGCCGAGAGGTTTCCTGTGGTGTGGTTCGCGAGGTGACCGCAGACGAAAATGAGTTGTCAACAAAATTAGAAGTGGTCTGGAGTCACTTTTTATTTTTACATATCTGAACGTGTTTCCTCGAAGTATTTTTTACTATTTATGGATTAGGGCTTCAGTTTCTCATGTCAGATTTCGTTGCTGATGGCAACGCGGATAATTTGTAGCAATTTAATTTAGCTAGACACCTGTGAGGGGATGCCAATTTGCCTATGTATGCATGTATGTATTCTATTTTATTATAATAATATTATCATTATTTCAGTATATGAAACCCATTCACACGGAACACGCCAACCAAAGGGGTTACTGACTTGAAATTCAAGCTTCCTATAAGAATGTTGGTTTCCAACTCCCACCGCTAAAGAGACCCCCCCCCCCCCCCCCGCCTCAACCCCCCACACTCCTGCAGTGCCTGATCATGGTACAGAGCCAGTGACACCGTTCGTCGCCCTGGGGTAGGCGCGAACTCGCCATATCTGAGCGGCGTGCCACGACACTAGCTACCAATTCACGTAATATGAATGGGGGGGGGGGGGGGGGGGGTGGGGGGGGGGGGGGGGTGCTAATATTAGCTCGTTTCTCAGGAGTAATTCTTAAAATGCCTTCTTTTAAGGTCACGTTTCGTTATTTATAGCGACGAGGTCAATTTGGAAAAATTTTAAATAGATATCTGATGAGAAATACCAATCTGACTATCTATACATCCATGTATACACCAATTCACGTCATATGAATGATAGCATGTGGAAATCATATACACTCATACACACATGAATGAGGACATACTGATGTAATATTATTTAACAGTAGTAACAAAACCCACGATGATATGAAATCATTACCTGAACTAAGAACATTTGACCAATAATAACAAAATAATAATCATAACAAGAAACTTTAGAAGCAAAACCATTAAAAGAACTAACAACTTCTGAACTATAACAATAAATAATGACTATAACAACAACAAGAAACCAGAAGCACAATACATGATTTTAGAATCATGATTTGAACCAACGATCACTAGACAATAATAACAATATATAACAATCATAACAACATCAACACAATAACAATAAATAACAATCATAACAACAACAACAATTTACTACGACATCTTGTCCCCACATTCACGAGTGACCATCAACCACAATTACATGAAGCGGATACAGTAGGGTTGTATGAAATACCTTGTATGACGAATACAAAACCAGTTGTGGACATAGGAGAAGAATATATTATTAGCACATAAGTGAGTTGTGACACTATAACTTTCCAATGAGCAGAGAGAGAGAGAGAGAGAAGAGAGAGAGGAGAGAGAGAGAGGAGAGAGAGAGAGAGAGAGAGAGAGCATAGACGTCCATATCATAAGCCTCACAAGGGAACACTTTGGTGATAATGATAATGTTGTGTCTTACATTATTTCATGAGATTGATCCAGTTATAAACAAACGTTCTCTCTTCTCCTCGTCTCTCTCTCTCTCCTCCTCTCTCTCTTCTTCGTCTCCTCTCTCTCTTCTTCCTCTCTCTCCCTCTCTCTCTCCTCCTCTTTCTCCTCTCCTTCTCTCCTCTCTCGGTCTTCTCTAATCCTCCTTCTCGCCTTCATCTCTCTCCTCTCCTCCTCTCCGGCTTCCTCTCCTCTTCTTCTCCTCCTCTTCATCCCCTTCCTCTTTTCTCTCCTCTCTCTCTCCTTACTCTCTCCTCTCGCCTCTCCTCCTCTCTGTTCTCTCTCTCTCTTCTACATCCTCTCATCTCCCTCTGTCTCTACTCCTCTCTTCTCTCTCCTCGTCCCTTCTCTTATTCTCTCTCTTCTCATCGTCTCTTCTCTCTCTCTTCCGTCCTCCTCTCCTGCTCTCTCTCTCTCTTCGTCCTCCTCTCCTCTCTTTCCCTCTCATCTCTCGCCTCTCTCTCTCTCTCTCTCTCTAATATTTTTTCTCCCACCTCTTGACAGTCCAAAAAGGGAAGATAAGAGAGAACAAGGCACCAGAAATAAATACAAAAAACTAAAAAAACAAAAATCAGAAACTATGAAAAAAAAATAACCAATGAAGGTATACCAATAAGGCTATTAACTTGATGTCAAACAAAGGCTTATCGCGGTGCTCCAGATACCTAAATAAAATATAAACAAATAAACATACGTAACATAAAAGTATAAACAAAAAAGGTTATTTAATGGGCTATGAAGAATAAGCAATCAAGGCATCATCGTCGACCTTAAATTGTTTACTTTATTTGTTTGGTACGGAATTTAGCGCATAAACAAATAGCCGGGTGTTTTCTGTCAATAGTCTTGATCACAAAATAAACTGAGAGACCGACGCGTCTCCATGAGCAACGCCGTGACGTCATAGCCAACGGCCGGTAACATATACGGGACATTTAACAGAACGCTTCAGTGTCTCCCAGAATTCTGAAATATATACATATATATATATATATATATATATATATATATATATATATATTATGTATGTATATGTATATATACACACACACACACACACATATAGATATATATATATATATATAATATATATATATATATATATATAGATATATATATAGATATATATAGATATATATTATAGCTATATATCTATATATATCTATATATAGATATATATATATATATATATATATATATATATATAGATATATATATATCTATATATATATACTCTATATATCTATATATAGATATATATATATATATATATATATATATATATATATATATATATATATATATATATATATATATATAAATTATATATATATTATATATATATATATATATATATATATATATATATATATATATATATATATACGATATATAGATATATAATATAGATATATATATATCATATATATATATAGATATATATAGATATATATATATACGAATATATATATATCTATATATATATATATATATATCTATATATATATATATATATATCTATATATATATATATATATAGAGAGAGAGAGAGAGATAGAGATAGAGAGAGAGAGAGAGAGAGAAGAGAGAAGAGAGAGAAGAGAGAGAGAGAGAGAGAGAGCCAAACCTGCACAGAAACAATATCTAAAACCCAGTGGTTAATTCATTCAACCTGACTGACAGCCAGCCATATGCCCGATACCCAAGCAAGCAAGCAAGCGAGCACTCTTCCTGGGCATGGACAGGGCCCCAGTCACTCTTCTCTCGGGCATGGAATTGGGCACGGGCCACTTCCATCAGGTCCAGGTGGTCGGTGTCGGCCGGGCACGCACGACGGAGGAGGGGGCGACCTTACCATATAAGGTCACGTGGGCATTGCGAGATGGGGGGGACCCCCCTTCCCCCCAAAAATAAGAAGCAAGTGGCAGTAGGTCCGTCCCCCTCGCCTCTCTCCCCCCGTCTCCCCCACCCCACCCCCTCCCCCTCCAAGGAGTGATCTTCCTGCGTCCAGAGGTTTACACCAAGGTCAAAAACAAATTCTCTCTCTCTCTCTCTCTCTCTCTCTCTCTCTCTCTCTCTCTCTCTCAGCGGACTCACCTCCTGAAGTAATACACATGATTGTTTATGTGAATGAATAATAATAATGATAATAATAATAATAATAATACGATTGACCCAAATCAATACCCATTAATCAATTGTGTTGTGAAGTACCTGAAGGTTGGATGATTAAAGAGGGCTGCAGTCATAGAGAGAGAGTAGACGAGAGAGAGATGACATGTTTCGAGATCGAGAGAGAGAGAGAGAGAGAGATAATCTACTTGTCACATTCCCAGTTCTATGCATAATATCCGTTTCTCTAATTTCAAATATACTTGAAAAAACGCTTCTCACTGAAAGCCTTCAAATCTAAACGGGAAATAAGAAACGAATTCCTCTCCCTAGGTGGAATTCAACCTTAGGCTGTCGGAATCGGTATCAACTTATACCTCCGCTTGTTGGCCGAGTCGATAAAGACGTCACTGAAGTCCTGATTTCTCCTCTGTGGGCTGGTTCGAATCCGCGAGAGGACGAAATTATGATCAACTGAAAAATTCCCCTTCGGTGACCATATATGAAAATATTTTAATTTCGATGTAGAGCGAATTGGATATTAAAGGACATTTGTATCTTGAATGTGTGTATATGAATCACGTTAGTTATATGGTATGTGTGTGTACATATATATATATACTTGTATTATATATATATATATATATATATATATATATATATATATATACATACATCAGAGAGACGAGAGAGAGAGCGAATAGATACTGACAAACAGACACTGAGAAAGAACAACAAGAGAGAGAGAGAGAGAGAGAGAGAGAGAGAGAGAGAGACTAGCTGAGATGGGAGAGAGAGAAGAGACGGAGAGAGAGACGATTTACCCTTTCCGAGCACGGACCGAAATGAATCAGGAGGAAATTCTTTTCACGGCCCCCCCCCCCCCCCCACCCCCCCCCCCCAACAACCACTCTCCCCAATGGCCACCCCACCCACCACACCCCGCCCCCCTCCAAAAAGAAGTTAGTTGTCTGACGCATCTTGGAATCAATCACTCTGCAGTGTTGCCAGAAGTTTTTATTTTATTTAAAGAAACCTATTCAGCAATATTGGCAGATCTCTCCCTGAAACGATTTTGGAATTGGAATATATATATACATATATACATATATATATATATATATATATATATATATATATAATATATATATATATATATATATATATATATAATATTATATATATTGATATTAAAGGAATTTTGAATTATTGGCACGCGATTTTAACATTTTCAGGCCAGTAAAAGATTGTAGTTTTGATCATTTCGAAAAAACTAGAAATTTTCATTTTTTAAAATTAATTTTGGGTCCACCTGATGATCTTCTATTACAAACACAGCGATTTTTTTTAATATTAAAAAGAATCTTGAACATTTTGGATGCAATTTTACATTTTCAGGCCAAAACAGAAGATTTTCAGGTTTCAGTGGTTCGAATCCAATTAGAAATTTTAACTTGAAATTAAGTTTGTGTCCACCTCAGGATCTTCCACTAAATTCATAGGTTATTGTGGACTGATTCTGACTTCACACTTATAGAAATCCCCACTGAGGGCATTCCAACAAAATAAGGAACACGTCTTCACCAATAAAACAGGTATTTCTGGACTGATTCTGACTTCACACTTATAGAATCCCACTTGAATTTCCAACTGAGGGCATTCCAACAAAATAAGGATCACGTCTTGACCAATAAAAAAAAAAAAAAAAAAAAAAAAAAGTTATTCTGGACTGAATCTGACTGCACACTTATGGAATTCGCCTTGAATTTCCCACTGACGGCAGTCCAACAAAATAAGGATCCCGTCTTGACCAATAAAAAAGTCTGGCAATCAAATATAACCAAATATAAAAAAAACACAAGCTAAAGAAGTCCACAAACTTCTCTATCCATTCTCCAAGACCTGGGCTAAGTTCTATATGTCACCAAAGAAGGAAAAATCTTCAGCCAAGGTTGTTCTGGGAGAGCTGCAACTGTCAACCACAGAGAGTGCGAGTCAGTCGGAACGGAACTTTTCCCTGTGGAACAGGAGAACTTTTCAAAGAATGGAAGTTTTTCTATCAATAATGTCTGAAACAATGAAGCGTTTTTTATCTGTAATGTCTGAAATATTGACTGTTTTGTCTATAATGTCTGAAACAATGGAGTTTTGGCTGTTTTGTCTATGATGTCTGAAACAATGGAGTTTTGGCTGTTTTGTCTATGATGTCTGAAACAATGGAGTTTTGGCTGTTTTGTCTATGATGTCAGAAACAATGGAGTTTTGGCTGTTTTGTCTATGATGTCTGAAACAATGGAGTGTTGTCTGTTTTGTTTATAATGTCTGAAACAATGGAGTTTTGGCTGTTTTGCCTATGGTGTCTGAAACAATGGAGTTTTGGTTGGCTGTTTTTTTGTATGTCAGAAACAATGGAGTTTTGGCTGTTTTGTCTATGATGTCTGAAACAATGGAATTTTGGCTGTTTTGCCTATGATGTCTGAAACAATGGAGTTTTGGCTGTTTTGTCTATGATGTCTGAAACAATGGAGTTTTGGCTGTTTTGTCTATGATGTCTGAAACAATGGAGTTTTGACTGTTTTGTCTATGATGTCAGAAACAATGGAGATTTGGCTGTTATGTCTATAATGTCTGAAACAATGGAGTTTTGTTATGCCACGAGACAACGAAATTATTAACTTAAAAATAACCCCTTCGGTTACATATATGAAAATGTATTAATTCCGAGGTAGAGCGAATTGGATATTAAAGGACATTTGTAGCTTAATGCGTGTATATGAATCACGGTGATGTGATAAAAATGCATATTATATAATCTATATATAGAATATATATTATATATATATATAATAGTATCTATAATATAATATACATATAATACTGGTTAATTCCACGCTAACGACGTCCCAGAATTCTCACGGGTTTCCTTGGAGGATTCTTGACCAGGTGATATAGTAGTCACCTGAGGGCCCACTCAAGACCCCCGACAGGTGGTACACAGAGAGAGAGAGAGAGAGATGAGAGAGAGAGGTATTTGAGTCCCCTCAGTACACTGAAGTACTTCTGGGGAGGTATAGTAGGTGTTCTGGGAAGTCGACCGAGTTTTAGAACTTTCTCTAGACAGAGAGAGAGAGAGAGAGAGAGAGAGAGAGAGAGAGAGAGAGAGAGAGAGAGAGAGAGAACCATAACCAAGTCCTTATATGTGTATTCCACAACGAAATAAAAGAAATACCTTTGGACATTGTTCGGCCTACAGATGATTCTTAAACATAAACATAATAAATCAACAAGTTTTTGTATATATCTCTAATTATGAATGAACAAAGAAACAAAGCATAAAGGAAAGAAAAGGCCAAGACTTGGTTTCGTCAGCAAAAAGTCAAATAAGGTCACGTCATGCTGAAAAAATAAAAAGCTTGCTAATGTCAAACTTTATATGAATAAAGATTATACAAAGGGTCTATCAAGATCAGCTGTCATCGACAGACCAGGTGAGGTCAGGTCAGGTCACATCTTACAGACAGAATGGGCAGATAAGGTCATGGTTTATTTCAAGAATAAAGCCAAGTCAAGGTCTGAGGTCAAGAAATATTTGAAAATAAAAAAAAACAAAGGTCAAGCAATAACATTCAGTACAGTTCCTCTGTTGACCTGAACAACCTAATAAGTATCTGGTGATTAGTCAGCTGTGGGTGTAGCAGCTAGGGAGACGTCAATGGTAAGTATAGTAGATTCACATCAGCCGTGCATCTGATGTATAGGTCAGTCCCTTACGACGCTCCTGATTGGCTTTTGATAAGCCAGTTACAGGGCTGGAAACTCCCAGTCTCTCTCGAGAGTCACATAAACAGGATGTATGTTCCACCTCTCCTGAGGGGAGAGAGACTGAGAGATTCCAGCCCTGCGATTGGCTCATCAACAACTAATCAAGAGCATTGTAAGGGACTGACCTATACATCAGAAGCACGGCTGATGTGAATCTACTACAGCTGACCCTTATAAACTGAGGCTGCAACCACCACATTCGTCTAGGTATCAGGTACATTATTCAGTTCTCAATACGACAGATGTGCAAAAGTTTTAAAAGCTCCGTCCTAGTCCACATGACCAGCCCACGCGACCACTTGCTCGAGAGGCGAGTGTGCTACCAATAGCACCACGTGATCCATTTCCTCAGGATATATACTTGAAACTAAAACATCACCACAAACGTCTAGATCTCAGGTATATTATTCAGTGCTCAAGTCAACACAAGCACAAAGGGTCCACGTGACCCACCCACGCGACCTCTTGCTACACAGGCGAGTGTGCTGCCAATAGCACCACGAGATCCATTTCCTCAATACAGAAAAAATTAAAATTTTTAAATATCACCGCTTGGCATCCCAACACCGTCACGCTTTTTTATAATAACAATGACGAGAGGTAAGAGGTTCCAGCGAGTTGCCTGATCTTCATTTTTTTCGGCTTTTTTTTTTTTAGTGTTTTACTTCTGTTATTATCGCGTTTGTCTCTTACGTTTCTTTCTCTCTTTTTTATGTCTCTCGTGTCTTTTATTGTCATTGGATTATTACGGTATTTATTATTTATCATCGTTTTGTAATATTTCCGTATTTTAATTCGTTTATAGTCTCCGTTTTTTTCATGGCGGATAATTCTCTCTCTCTCTCTCTCTCTCTCTCTCTCTCTCTCTCTCTCTCTCTCTCTCTCTCTCTCATTTCAGTAGTGAAATAGAATAAATAAGAAATGCTTTAATATTTCCTCCAATCCTCTCTCTCTCTCTCTCTCTCTCTCTCTCATCTCTCCTCTCTCTCTCCGCCTTCACAAGCATCTCCAAGTACTTGAATCTCTCTTTGCTCAAAGGCATTGCTCCCATGTTGCTTGCTTGCGCATGCAGAGAGAGAGAGAGAGAGAGAGAGAGAGAGATAGAGAGATAGAGAGAGAGAGAGAGAATCTATTTACCTGTTGACAAAGCATAGCTTAACAGTATAGTATAGACAACTAATGCTAATATACACATGAACACGGCTTGAGAGAGAGAGAGAGAGAGAGAGAGAGAGAGAGAGAGAGAGAGAGAGCATTCTCTACCTGTACTAGACGTGGGCGAGAAGGGGGAGGGGGCTAGAATCCTGAAGCTCGCCTACTATCACGCCCACACGAAGGCGCCCACGTAGGATGGGCCACAGGAACTCGCGAAGGATACCACGCCCACAGAATAACCAAAAAAAAAAGGAAAAATAAAAGCTGCAGAACTTTGAACCCTCTCTCTCTCTCTCTCTCTCTCTCTCTCTCTCTCTCTCTCTCTCCTAAATCGAGAGTCATTTTCTGATAAGGTGATCGACCCAGACAAATTTCCGTTTCCTTAGTAGATTAAAAGACATAACAAAACAATAAGTTTATCATGACGGTGATACACCCCCAACGCCCCCCGCCCCAACCCCAAGTCGCACGCGCGTGCACACACACACACACACACACACATCGTGATCGAACCCAGGTCTTTCCGATCTGTGTGGTTCAGCAATTTGTGTTATGATCATTTATAAAAAAAATTTATAATAACTGGTAATAAATTATTGTTCATTTGTAAATTATCATTACTCTAAAGTCCTATTTATAGAAATTATTATTATTATTATTGTTGTTTTTGTTGTTGTTGTTGTTGTTGTTATTATTATTATCAAAAAATACTGCGAAGCCAAAAATATTTGCTCAACACTGATTGTGAAAAAAAAAAAACAACGTCCAACTATTTTACTTCTGAGAGAGAGAGTTTAATCCTACAACCAAAACTGAATATAATTTTGTGACACCAACTTAAAAACCGACCAAAATAAACAAAAAAAATTTACTTCAAAATTAAAACGCTCTCTGGAATTTGTACCGACAAATATAGACGCAAGACAGCATCTGACGAGATCATTAAATGCCATTTAGACTAATTAAGGACCTTATCAACATTGAACACTCATGCCACGAGCTTTCAACTGTATTTATAAACGCTAATACTTCCTCTATTTAGCATAAATCTTTCTCCTCAAGGAGAGCAACTCTATACTCTATCCTGCTTATGGGATGAAATTGTAGATTCACATCTGATGTCTAGGCCAGCCCCTCACGACGCTCCTGATTGGCTGTTGATTAGCCAATGACAGGGCTGGAAACTCTCCTCAGTCTCTCGAGAGAGTTCACATGAGTAGGATCTATGTTCCACCTCTCCTGAAGGGTACGTCTATCAAAAGTATCCCTCAGGAGAGATGGAACATACATCCAGCCTACGTGAACTCCCTCGAGAGACTGAGGAGAGTTTCTAGCCCTGTCATTGGCTTATCAACAGCCAATCAGGAGCGTCGTAAGGGACTGGCCTAGACATTGGATGCACGGTTGAAGTGAATCTACTATAGCCTCACGGCTATTATATCCCTGACTGCTACCCACATTGATCTACTGAGTACCAGGTACAATTTCACAGCTCTGGGCGACAAAGGCTCAAAGGGAGTATAAGAAAAATGCCTCAAACGTTCAGCCTCGCCCTGGGATAGAACAGCGGAGGTGGGGTTCCTCTAAACAGCTTATCCTAATATACATTTATATGTATTATTTTAGTGTTAATGTATAAAGAACACGACTACAATAACATATACTATTATGCTAATATAAAGAACGTCTAAATGAATATAGTATACTATTTTATAGCTAATATAAAAAAAAACACGACTACAGACCCCTGTAGAAGTGGCAATATCTACAAAAGGAACCCAGAATGTGGCCCCAATGTCTAGCCTACGCGTCGAAATATGGAATACGCCTTTTGTCAGGGTTCTAGAATACGCCCCCCCCCCCTCAAACCTCACTCAAGTCAGATCCGGAATATATACTTCATTTGGGAGATCGAGAATACGTCTTTGTAACATCTCCGGAAGGTTTCTTTTTAGAATATTAGTGTGGGGACTCAAAATACACGTACCATGATGATGAGAGAGAGAGAGAGAGAGAGAGAGAGAGAGAGAGAGAGACGGTGGAAGGGAGCAGACGACTAAAATGGGGAAGGGCTACAGGGGGAAGTAAACCTTTCCTTATTTGTATTTCGGACTGGACTGAGAGAGAGAGAGAGAGAGAGAGAGAGAGAGAGAGAGAGAGAGAGAGAGAGAGAATTCTGCTGTTACTGTATATAAACCTTAACTAGACTACACGTCAATCCTTTACGTATTTCAAAACTTCGAGGTTGAAAACGCCATTTCAATTCAAGCGACGACGAGAAACCAAGAATTAATACATAAATAATAAACAAATACAATAAACAGAGAATAACAAGAAGGAAAGAGGGAGGGATAGATGGGAAGGACAAGGGTCAATGACATGGAGTGACGGAGTAGAATGAAGAGGAATGAATGATTTTATGAATTAACAAAGAAAATAACATTTAAAAACATAAAAAAAAATTGTGTGGTGAGTCAATGAACGTCATGGGTACCTCGTGACGTCATCAATAACAACAGAAGCTACTAGATGAGAAGACCAGAAAAAGGACAGGAGGAGGAGGAGGAGGAGAGACCCTTCCAAAAGAGGAGGGGAGGGGGAGCCCCTGGTAAGAAAGAGATAGGGGGAGGGGGGAGCCAAGAGTATATAAAGATGGCGCCTGCCAAGGAGCCTTGTCCTTATAAGGTCAAGATACTGGATAAGCTGCTGGAAAGGTAATACCCCTACCCAAGTAACAGCCATCCCCCCTTCCCCCTTCCCCTCCCCAGGAGGACTCAGGACTGGAACTCTGGCAGTGGTAGGTTGTTTACCTTCACCTCGAAGAGGTACTAAAGCGAATTAGTCACTGGGGTTTTTTTTCTTTTTCTTTTTTTTTTTTCTTTTTTTTACTTCGAATGCATGAATGAGTTTTGTGGTGCTTATCCCGAGGAATTTTTCCAGGAATTTGTGGTATTAATAGCGGAATTTTTCGAGGAATTTGTGGAATGAATTCTAAAGAATTTTTCTAGGAATTTGTGGGACTAATTCCAAGGAACTTTTCAACGAATTTGTGTTGTGAATTGTAAGGAATTTTTCAAGGAATTTGTGGCATGACTTTCGAGGAAGTTTTCATTGAATTTTTAGAATGAATTCTGTAGAATTTTTCGAGTAATTTTGTCGTGAATTATGAGTTTTTAGGGAATTCGTGGTATGATTTCCGAGGATTTTTTCAAGGAATTTGTGGTGTGAATTCTAAGGAATTTTTCAAGGAATTTATAAAATAATTTATAAGGAACCTTTCCATGAATTTTCGGTGCGAATTCTGAAGAATGTTTCGAGGAATTTGTTTTATTAGTACTGAGAAATATTCATGAAATTTGGGCATGAATTCTAAGAAATCAGTGGCAAGAATTCGGAAGGAATTTCCAAAGACTTTGTCCTGCGAATTCTGAGGCAATTTTCAACGAATCAATATTTGCTTGGAGAAACTAAATTCAACGTCTCTGTAAATATATGATTTCGTGGCAGTTTATATTAAATAAATCTGCCTACAAACTTTAAAAGCAATATCCCTCTTGATATATGAATTCATATCGGTTTAAAATAATAATGTTTACCTGTAAAATCTAAGAACAAAATCCCTCTAAGAGAGTGAAAATATAATCACTTTTCAGAGTGAAAATGAAATTACTTTTCAGAGTGAAAATATAATTAATTTTCAGAGCGAAAATGTAATTACTTTTTAGAGTGAAAATGCAATTACTTTTCAGAGTGAAAATGTAATTACTTTTCAGAGTGAAAGCATCATTACTTTCAGAGTAACAATATCATTACTTTTCAGAGTGAACATATATATAATTACTTTTCAGAGTGAAAATGTAATTACTTTTCAGTGTGAAACTGCAATTACTTTTCAGAGTGAAAAATGCAATTACTTTTCAGAGTGAAAGCATCATTACTTTCAGAGTAACAATATCATTACTTTTCAGAGTGAACATATATATAATTACTTTTCAGAGTGAAAATGTAATTACTTTTCAGTGTGAAACTGCAATTACTTTTCAGAGTGAAAATGTAATTACTTTTGAGAGTGAAAATGTAGTTATTTTTCAGATTGAAAATATAATTACTATTCAGAGTGAAAATATAATTACTTTTCAGAGTGAAAATGTAATTGCTTTTTAGAGTGAAAATATAATTACTTTTCAGAGTGAAAATATCATTATTTTTCAGAGTGAAAAAATTACATATCAGAGTGAAAATATAATTACTTTTTAGCGTGAAAATATAATTACTTTTCAGAGTGAAAATATCATTACTTTTCAGAGTGAAAATGCAATTTACTTTTCAGAGTGAAAATATCATTACTTTTCAAAGTGAAAATATAATTTACTTTTCAGTGAAAATATCATTACTTTTCAGAGTGAAAATATCATTACTTTCAAGCTAGGAAAATAGCATTTTTTTCTTTTCCAGAGTGAAATGTAATTTACTTTTCAGAGTGAAAATATCATTACTTTACAGAGTGAAAATGTAAATTACTTTTCAGAGTGAAAATATCATTACTTTTCAGAGTGAAAATAGCATTATTTTTCAGAGTGAAAATGTAATTTATTTCTTTTAGAGTGAAAAATATCATTACTTTACATAGTGAAAATGTAAATTACTTTTCAGAGTGAAAATATCATTACTTTTCAGAGTGAAAATAGCATTATTTTTCAGAGTGAAAATGTAATTTACTTTTCAGAGTGAAAATAGCATTACTTTTCAGAGTGAAAATGTAATTTACTTTTCAGAGTGAAAATATCATTACTTTTCAGAGTGAAAATGTAAATTACTTTTCAGAGTGAAAATATCATTACTTTTCAAAGTGAAAATATAATTTACTTTTCAGTGAAAACATCATTACTTTTCAGAGTGAAAATATCATTACTTTTCAAAGTGAAAATATAATTTACTTTTCAGTGAAAATATCATTACTTTTCAGAGTGAAAATATAATTTACTTTTCATAGTGAAAATAACATTACTTTTGAGAATACTTCTTCAAAGCCTCAATATTACATACTTTAAAACACGCGTCAAAATTAATGTCTGCTTTCTAGAACTCGTCCCACAAGACACTAACAAACAAACAAACAAAAAACGACAAACAATTAAACAGCTTCCTGCCACCTGACCTAGAAATTAACCCACCTCCTCCACCAAGTCCCAAAAGGCGTCGCTGCTGCTACCCCGCCGACTCGGCTCTCGTTAGAGACGACCGGAAGGAAGTAGTGTGTGTGTGTGTATTTGTGTGTTTGGCCTTTTTGGAGCAATGTTAAAAGTCCTTTTAAAAGGTCTGAAACCTCACCCCGCCCCCCCCTTTTTTTTTTTTTTGTGAATGGAATTTAGGTAAAGGTCAGTAGGTACTAAACCTCAAAGGAAAATAAACAGGATTTGACAGTAGGTTTCACATAAATTTGCATATTGTTGAATAGCAGTCTTAACTAAATATATACATACATATATATACATTATATATACATAGTATATTAATATTCATATATGTATTCATACATATATATATATATATATATATATATATATATATATATATATATATATGATTGTGGAATATTGTTGAACTAATAGAAGATATATATATATATATATATATATATATATATATATATATATATATATATATATATATATATGATGAGATGAGAGAGAGAGAGAGAGAGAGAGAGAGAGAGAGAGAGAGAGAGAGAGAGAGAGAGAGATTCACATACAAATACCATCTAATTAATGCAGCCATTTTAAGCACTTCATCAATTAATGACGAAAATACGTACTATATCCATTTTCAGCAGAGAGAGAGAGAGAGAGAGAGAGAGAGAGAGAGAGAGAGAGAGAGAGAGAGAGAGAGAGAGAGAGAGAGAGAGCCTTGGAAGGACTTCGTTGCCACACGAGCACTCAAGAACCCAGAGGCCATGACCATAAAAAGCAAAACAGCAGAGTCCACAGACAAACATGGGGTATGGAACCCATCCTTACTGGAACACAGTAGTGTGTCATTTGAATCCATTAAAAAGGATTAAATCACATAAATTCGTACGTCGTCCTTACAACACGGACAAACATACAAGGACATATAATGTATTTGGGCCTTTTCTGGAAATGGGTTTACGTGCCAACACCACTGGCGTTCCTGAGTGGGCTCCTATGATTCTGTGGGAAAATATATATAGACATATGTGTCTGTAATGTGACTTTTAATTATTGACTGATTGGTTCCATTCTGTGCTTTCACATCTCAATAAACAATCATAACACTGACGGATGGTTTTTGCAAGGATCAAAAACAGGGAGTCTATCATGTTTAATTTTTATTAGTATTGAAATTAAAAACACCATTTTTTTGTATTTAACTTTGTAATACATATATATTATATATATAGGAATATTATTGAATCTGCTTTTATCAAATATCACAGTGACTAAATGAATGTAAGCCAGGGTATGGATACAAACTGGACCCATTTGTTGTTAACGAGATTTGCAGTGTTGTTTCTTTCTAATCACCTGCTGAGCTGTTCTGTACCTGCTGTACTGGTTTTAACCTGACTTTGAATACTTGCTTTTCAATTTTTTCAGTTTTTATGTTTACTTTGTTAGATGTTCTCTGTGTTTTTAGCATTGTACCTCGAAAATGTGTTGAAATAACACGAACGCGCTCGGTACTCCCTCTTTCATTTTTCCTGTGGCCTTGCTAAATCTATTGTCACGCGCTATTTAGTGACATATAAGCATATATTATATATAAGTATATATACACAAACATATATAATCAAGAATTCCGGTGAAATTTTAGTGTTTTTCAATTTGAATTTTTATTAAAATGAAGCCTAGTAACCGCACTTCCTTCAGTTACATAAATATGTTTGTTGAGATGTGAATACACATACAAACAAGGTCTCAAGGTCATCCCTCCCCCCTTCCTGTATTCCCCTCCACCCCCATCTTAGGCAGAAGGTGAGAGAGAGAGAGAGAGAGAGAGAGAGAGAGAGAGAGAGAGAGAGAGAGAGAGAGAGAGTAGTTAGGCATTTAGCGGTTCGCTCATGACCATTTAAGGTAATTTAAGGTCAAGGTATGCAGCCGGGTCCTCTGTCTGTCTGTCTGTCTGTCTGTGTCTTTTGGGAGGGAGAGAGAGAGAGAGAGAGAGAGAGAGAGAGAGGAGAGAGAGAGAGAGGAGAGAGAGAGAGACCTTACCTTACCTTACAGACCTTACATCTTGTTCGGGTTGCCCCAGGTCCCTCAGTGTGAGGCACCTCTAATGTCTACCAGAGAGTTGCTAGTACATCTTCCGGTATATTTTGCATCTTCCAATCTTGGATGGTCTGGGATGCAGTTTAGATATTTGTCGAGCTTATTCTTAAACACTCTACGCTCACTCCTGATATATTCCTCAGATGAGCTGGCAACGCATTGAATAGACTGCATTATCGATGCTGGTGCGTAGTGGATTAATGTCCTGTGTGCTTTCCTTATTTTTCCTGGTATAGTTTTGGGCACTATTAATCTACCTCTGCTTGCTCTTTCTGATATTTTTAGTTCCATGATATTTTCTGCTATTCCTTCTATCTGTTTCCATGCCTGAATTATCATGTAGCGTTCTCTTCTCCTTTCTAGACTATATAATTTTAAGAATTGTAGTCTTTCCCAGTAGTCTAGGTCCTTAACTTCTTCTATTCTAGCTGTAAAGGAACCTTTGTACACTCTATTTGTGCAATATCCTTTTGATAGTGTGGGTACCATATCATATTGCAATATTCAAGTGGACTACCGAAAACAATATGTTTTATAAAGCAATAATCATGTGTTCAGCTTTTCTTTGTTTTTGAAAGTGCCGTAACAACATTCCCATTTTTGCTTTACATTTTTGCCAACAGAGTTGCTATTTGATCATTGCATAACATGTTCCTATTCATCATCACACCAAGGTCTTTTAACTGCTTCCTTATTTGTGATGGTCTCATTATTAGGTCCCTTATATGCATATAGCTTTCTTTCTCTGTCTCCATAATTTTTATTTGATTCAAATTTATCAGAGTTAAATACCATCCTATTTACCTCTGCCAATCATATACTTTGTTAAGGTCTCTTTGTAGAGCGTTCCTATCTCATCACAAGTAATTTCTCTACTTATTCTTGTGTCATCTGCGAAACTACTCACTACCGAATCCTTAACATTATTGTCTATGTCTTCAATCATAATAACAAACAGTATTGCAGCTAACACCGTACCTTGCGGCACACCGGATATTACCTTGGGCTTCATCCGATTCTCGTCGTTTGCAATAACTATCTGTTTTCGTTGTGTAAAAATTCTTTTAACCATCTTCCTACTTTATCCACGATATTGTGTTTTCTAATTTTCTTCGCTAATATATTATGGTCTACTTTATCAAAAGCTTTTGCAAAGTCTAAATAAACCACATCTGTTTCATTTCCCGCTTTTCATATTTTTGAATATGTTCTCACGGTGGACTAACAGTTGGGTTTGTGTACTTTTTCCGGGTACGAAAAAAACCATGTTGTCCTTTATTAAACAAATTATTTTTTGATTTAAATGTTTCATAATATTTTTCTTCATTACCCTTTCATACACTTTCATAATATGTGATGTTAGACTCACAGGCCTATAATTACTTGCCTCTAGTCTTCATCCACTTTTGAAAGTAGGGGTAATATATGCTAATTTGTGCTCATCATAACTTGCCTGTATCTACACTTTGTCTTAATAATATTGCAAGTGGCTTTGCGATAGAATGAACTACTTTCTTTAACAAAATAGCAGGAATTCCATCAGGCCCTGCAGCAGCTCATTTTAATTTCATTAATAATAGCCTGCACAATATCAGCTTCATTAATATCTATGTCAGCTAAATATTCACTATTTTCATCCCTTACTTCTATATCATTATCTTCATTATCTATTCAGGGGTGAATTCTCTCTTATATCGTCTGCCAGTATGTTGCAAATTTCCTTTTTTTTTCATTCGTTTAATCTCCCTTCAATTCTCAGAGGGCCTATTTCTATTCTTCTTTTATTCATCTTCTTCGCATATGAGTATAATAGTTTGGGGTTTTGCTTGATAATTTAATAGGGTTTTTTCTTCCAAGTCCCGTTTTCATTTCTTTTGATTGTATAATCTTTTGTTCTGCATTTTCTATCTTACTTTTTAGTTCTATAACTTTCCATGCATTTTTTTCTTTTGCAAGACCTTTTTTTCCACTTTCTGATTTTCTGGAACAAGATCCTTCTGTCTCTTGGTATGCTGAATGATGTTTACTTTTCTTCTTCGGTATATATTTTCCACTATTTTCTCCAATATTTTATATAATATCTCCGTATTTACTCTTATGTTCATCACTTACGAAAATGTTATCCCAATCTTTGTTTAATTCTTCATTAATTTCTGACCATTTTATATTTTTACTGTAGAAGTTGTATTTTCCATATCCTTCCCACTTTTTCATTTCTTGCTTATCTCTATTTTCACTTGCTTTGGAATGAACTGTTAATTCTATGACATTATGGTCTGAAATACTCGCATTATAAACTATTATTTCTTTAACATAATTCATCTCGTTCACAAATACTAGGTCTAAAGTATTTTCCTTTCTTGTTGGCAGGTGATTTATTTGTTGAATGTTGTATTCTAGTAGCATATCTAATAGCTTTTCAAATTGCCTCTTATCTTCTGCACTACTATTACTCTCTTTTTTATATGTATAAGTACAACCACAATCTCCTATTCGTTCTTTCCATTCTACGAAAGGAAAGTTGAAGTCACCAGATAGGAGAATAGTCCAGTCCTTGTGATTTCTACATATATCATCCAATTTTTCAATTATTAAGTCAAACTCTTCAGTATTAGGAGGTCTATATATTACTATGTTCATCAATTTTTCAGATTCAAATTCTACCGCTATTAGTTCACATTCTGAGTTACTATATTTCTCATATATTTTTCCTTGTTTTTTGTCTTTCCCATATATTGCGGTTCCCCCTTGATTCCTATTTTTTTCTATCTGATCTATAAGTTTGGAACTCTTTTATTTGATCATCATTCCCAGTCTCTTGGGAATACCAGGTTTCACTTATATTCATTATATCTATTTTCTTTTCATTTTGGGTTAGTTCTTCTAAGTACTCTATTTTTCTTTTTGAGTTACTCGTAACTAAACCCTGCGCATTCATCACTATGATGGTTTGCGTGTTTTCTCCTTCATTTAATACTGGTAGTAATAAAGGATTTCCATGTCTCTTTCCTGTTCTGGTATGTTGTTCTTTTTTTCATTTCCAGAAATTCTGACATTAAAAAAATCCAACTTTATTTCCATAATATTTGATCTTACCTTCAATCATAATTATTCATTTTGTGTCTGAATCTGCAATTTTCTCGTTTCTGCAATATCCTCTTGCATAATAAATACAGTTATTATCTCTTGAGTAGAATTTCGGAGCTGATGCTTTGAAATTTTTGCTGACACCTCGCATAATCTCATTGGTGGTTTGCTTTTCTCTTTTACCTGATATTCTTGATTTCTCTCTTTATTTTGTTTCTTTCTTATTTTGGATTTTATTACTTGGTTGGTTATTTATTTGATTATGATTCATGGCTACAGGGTGCATATATTTGCATTTTTTGTCGAACTTACATCCTTTTCCTTCTTTTAGGTTTTTACATATTTTTGGATGCAGATCTCTGCAACATCCCCATCCCATCCATCTAAGTATGCACATTTACCATATATTTCATAGTTTTGACATATCTTAGGATGTTTGTAGTAACATCCTAAGAGAGGAATGTATATGTTATTCGTCAAGTAATAAATTAGAGGATTAATTTCATTTAGGGAAAAAACAACTTTAATAACATTGAATTGCATAAACAAACGTATATAAATATGTCTATATATTATATATACATATACATATACATACATAATGTATGCGTATCTGCGTACCCTATCGATACGTCAATACGCGCGCGCGCGCGCGCAATCGCGCTAA